>NW_018128095.1:107810-133672 GCF_001952655.1 Monopterus albus
GCGGTGGGAGGGGGAGGCTGTACTTCCACTGGGTTATAAAGGCCAGGGGGCTCAGCCCACAGGAGATTGAAATAACACATAGTGACAGACACACAGAGACAGAGATGGACATCCAGACAGGCCGGCTGGTGCCGCTCAGCGCCATGGACAGCCTGGAGAAGCAGCTCAGCTGCCCCATATGCCTCGACATGTTCACCAAGCCCGTGGTGATCCTGCCCTGTCAGCACAACCTCTGCCGCAGCTGTGCCAGCGACCTCTATGAATCCAGGAACCCCTACCACTTCTCCGGGGGCACCTTCCGCTGCCCCACCTGCCGCTTCGATGTGCTGCTGGACCGGCATGGCGTGTACGGGCTGCAGAGGAACCTGCTGGTAGAGAACATCATTGACATTTACAAGCAGCAGCAGGAGAGCCAGCGGGACGACAGTGACGACGCCCCTTTGAAGGACAAAGACTCCAAGGAGTCCAGGTGTAAGGAGCATGAGGACGAGCACATTAACATATACTGCGTCACCTGCCAGACGCCCACCTGCTCCATGTGCAAGGTGTTTGGCCAGCACAAGGACTGTGAGGTGGCACCACTGCACACAGTCTACCAGAGCCAGAAGAGTGAACTGCGGGCCGCTGTGGAGCTGCTGGCCGCAGCCAACAGCTGCGTCCAGGCTGTCGTGGCGCAGATGGATGACACCTGCAAGCTGGTGCAGGACAACGGGGAGCTGCAGCGGAGGCGGCTGGGCGAGAGCTTCGACCTGCTCTACGCCATCCTAGAGGATCGCAAGGGCCAGCTGCTAGAGCGCATCAGCCGTGAGGAGCAGGACAAGATGGCCACCCTGCTATCGCTCACTGAGCAGTACAAGCAGCAGCTGCAGCTGAGCCAGCAGCTGCAAGACAAACTGCAGCAGAGCATGCAGGGCTGTGGCGTCGCAGAGTTCCTCCTCAGTGCCAAGCAGCTGCAGGCTGAGGCCCAGAAGGTGGCCAGTGACGCCCAGCTGCAGAGGCCCAAGCCCGGCTACGAAAGCATGGAGCACCTGCGCCTGAACACGGAGGAGGTGGAGGGGGTGCTCGCCCGCCTGGACTTCAGAAAGGGTGATGATGAGGAAGACCAGGAGTAATGACAGAGATCGCAAGCAGTAAGGAAGGACTTTGACTGGACTGTCGGGAGGAAGACCAAGAGCCTGAGAAATAGTAAACGCAGTCCCCGTCCTGGTCTTCCTCAGACAGGGCGGAGGGAGAAGCAGTAAGGAGACAGTGAGTGGACTTCTGCTGCCAAGTTTCACCAACTTCAGGTATTTGTGGAGGAAGAAATGGAGTCGTGCAATTTGTTTTTTTACTCGTACAAAATGAACATTTTGTTTGTGACGTTTTATACTTTTCTATTTTTCCCTCACACTCGTGTTTTTAGTGCAGATGAAATCCAAGCTAGAAACGTTTTTTTTTGTGTTTTCTCTTTGTGAAACTGAAAACTTGAACTGCACATGACTTCAGACTCAGATGTAATGTTGAATGTGTGAATAAAGTTTTGACTGTTGGTCCTGGTGTCCTCCTCACTTCAGTCTGAACAGTACTTGGAAATAAGGGTTATATTCATCACTGAACAGAAACGGCAGCATAAAAACAATTAACAGTGAAACGAAGCCCACTGCTGTCAGACTGACACGGTGCCATGTGATTAAATGAATCAAAGTTTATTTGGGTCCATGTCTTCGCGATCACAGTTCGGGACTGTCCCAGAGTCTGTTTTTAGCCGTGCACGTGTCTCCTATATTTACCGAGGTCAGTGAACGCCTCCTGGCCTTGTTTAGCCTTTAATTTGGGTTATTTTTACCAGGAGGGTCAGAAGACGGGAATAGATGTGCTGGGCAGCCGTTGTGTGTGTGTGAGGTATGGTTTCATGGAGCGACCCAGCTGCACCGAGGCATGCTGGGAAACAGGAGATCGAGCCGTTTCCGGCATGGATCATGTCACATCACACTCACAGAACGATAAGATACAGATAACTTTAAGAGAAACACGAAACCTTATCGACAGGAACGCCAGGGTCTGGCTTTAAATAAAGTCATGACATCATCCAAGACGAAGTTTGTCTGCTGACAACATCCTGCATCAACGCTCATTACACGGCGTTATTTGTCATGTCACAAGTTCCATGTTCTTCTCACACTCTCCCAGAGACAGTATTTAACATTTGTGTCTCTGAGTCACGCTGTGTTTTCCTTTGTCGTTTTCATGTGTTACGTTTGTTAGGTATTTTTAGTCACATAGAAATTGGATAGATACTTTATGTATTAGAAATGTTTAGTGGAGATAGGATGTCTAGTTAGACTGTTAAATGCTTAGGCATGCTTATGAGTTTCTACAGGGTACATCTGGTCAAGGATAACTAGAGAGAAGAGTTGATGACTGTCAGCAGACAGGATGTATAATATTATTATTATGACGTGTATAACTGTAGCCTTAGCCATAATATGTTCTTATGTTTAAGTCACGACATGTTGTGTAGTATGGGGCTAGCCCAACCAAGGGGATATAATGTATAGGCCTGGTGGGTTCAGGGTCTTTCATCTTACATCTGCCTGGGAGCAGTTTGGAGGTGCAAGATACCTGAGCGTGTAATGTTAATTTTACCTGTGATCCTTTGAATAAATCAGCTGTTTTGAAGTTACTTGGACTGTCTCGTCTCTCAGAGTTAGCATGGTAAGAATCAAAGTCCTTCACGTTATATATCGGCCTTTGTTAGTTTGATGTGTAGTGTCTCGTCTTTTGTTCACTATAAAGCCAGCCACAGGTTAAAAGACCTGTCCCACAGGTTGGAAAAGCCAAGTCTTAACGCGCTGTGTACAGCCAGACATGCAATGAAAATGAACCAGATGTAAAAGTTGCACTGGCGTGACAGAGCAGTGACACACCGATCCCGAGTCGGCCCGTGTGCCGCCACAGGCTGCAGGTTTAAAATAGAAGCAGCTGCAGACAAACTGGGTCACATTCACTGTGCAACAACAGATTAGTGTTCACCTTTAACGCGCGTACACAGCACAGAAACGCACAACCTGACCAGCAACTAGCGGAAACACAAGCGGACTCAACGTGAGGCTGTGAAGAAGTTTCTAATGTGAAGAGAATGATGGGGAGGAGTTCTGGCTGCAAACCAGCCCTCCAAACTTAGTTTGATGAATCAGGACAGTGTTACTGTACATGTGAGGACCTGGGCTCGTGCCGTGTGCGGGAGCGCGCACAGTGCCCAGTTTGTATTCAGTTGCTGCTGCTGTGACTAAAAACCCTGATGAAATACAAAGATGGAGGTGCGTCATTGTGGGGAAAACAAAATCAAGGGAATAAGTTACAGCCAAAAGAAGCAGCAGAGTGCAGTCAGGGACACTTCAGTACTGACAGGCTGCCTTGGCCTCAGGTGGTTGCCACATTTACCTGTGACAGAGGCCGACAGGTTTCTGCTGCAGGACTGCAAGCTTAGATGTCACCCCACCAGTATCAGGAGCAAGACATCTGACCATGTTTAAAGTAGATTTATTCATAAGAAGTTATCTACAGGCTCTTTGTATTTCATATTTGTGCTAGAACCTATATGTCTGGAAACTAAATGGACTGTACTTACCTAGTGCTTTTCCACCATATCTGGACAAAGCACGTTACATTCACCCATACACACACACACCGATGGCAGCAGAGCAGCCATGCAGGGTGCTGGCCTTGCCACCAGGAGTAACTTGGGTTCAGTGCCTTACCCAAGGACACTTCGACATATGGACTGGGAAGAACGACAATCGACCCGTTAACCCTGTGATCAGGGGTTGACCTACTCCACCCCTGCACCAGAGCCTCACCTAGACTAATGGTGTGGGCTATACATGCGAAATAAAGAAAATTATCCACTTTACAATCATTCTATTGATTGTGCATTTTTGTGTTGCAGACTGTAAACCATCTCCTTTGTACCAGTTTAAGCACTCATAAAGGACCAGTAAAGTAACCAGTAAAAAAGAACAAGAATCGACCCGTTAACCCTGTGATCAGGGGTTGACCTACTCCACCCCTGCACCAGAGCCTCACCTAGACTAATGGTGTGGGCTATACATGCGAAATAAAGAAAATTATCCACTTTACAATCATTCTATTGATTGTGTGTTTTTGTGTTGCAGACTGTAAACCATCTCCTTTGTACCAGTTTAAGCACTCATAAAGGACCAGTAAAGTAACCAGTAAAACACAGTGTTCCGGTTGCCAAAAACTGATTACAAGTTATCTGGTAAAGGGGCTTGTTTTCAGATAACATGTTTGTCTGTCAACATATTTTCTTGAGCGTCACATAGTTCAATGAATGTGACATTTTAATAATCAGAAACCAGATGAAAGAAGTGAGAAGAGGTGCAAGAAGTACTTAGTGAAAAAGGATTTGAAGAGGAAAACCCCTTTCAGCAACAAAGTACTAGGCACTTTTTTCCACTGCATTCTACTGGAACCTTAGAGGTTCTTAAACTGGTAGAAAGGACTAGATGGTTTACAGTCTGCAAAAAGAGTCAGTAGAATAAATGCAAAGTGGATAATTTATTTTAGATTTATTTGAGATGTGCCACTGCACTGTGGAAGGAGGACGTCCTCAGTCTACTTGATTGTTTAAATGATATATACTATAGGAACCTCATTATAGACATTAAATGTCCCAGACCAAAGTGTTCAGCTGGTTCTCATGCTGTTCTTCACTGTGACACTGCTAGGATAGGTCCCTCTCAAGCCTGAGTGAGTCATGATCAAACCGGCTGCTTTGTGCAAAGATCAGCGATTGATTCTGATCAGATCTGACTCCTTTTTGACGAGCCTGGGGTTGGCACACATCATGGCTCCCATCACGCTCTGGCACTTAGAGTGTCACCAATATACAACAGTAACCCATCACGCTCTGGCACTTACAGAGTGTCACCAATATACAACAGTAACCAGTCAATCAGTTTCTCTTTGCCAAGACATCATTCAGCTGTGATTACGTGCACTTTTCAGAAAGTCACACGACATTTGAACAGTATGTGCACCAAACATAGGATTCCTGTTGAGAGTCAAACATCGACCAGTCGATAAAGTGTCCTACTGTTATTTTGTTTGGTGTTTTTATTCATGTTTAATCTGGGACTGATTGTGTCACTTTCCCGAGTTCATTCACTACAAACAAAATCTGAGTTGTTGCATGAGTTTTAATGTAGTGCTTCAAAATGTCACATCGATCAATAAACCCCAAGAATACAGCGATATCCCACCTCCTAATCAGTTAACACAGTTTGCAGTGCTGCTCAGCAGAGTGATGACCTACATTCAACATTAATATATTATTGCATTATACCTTAGTCACATGATACTTCCTTTAGTTTTTTCCTATGTGAAGAGTTTGATTCCAAAATGTTATCAGTCTGTCGCTACATCCCAGCATGAAGAGATCGTTTCTTTAACAAATGACACACAGCGGCAGCGACTGAAGGTCCAAACAGCAACGCTCATGTTTGTTCACCAAGCTGCTGCAAGTCCACCGAGGATACACCCCTGTTCAAAGCCAGCGGTGTCCTGACACCTCCACAGTGTAGGATGACGGTCGGTCTGATGCAGATACCTGAGGTGATTTTCACCATCTGGACACACCGCCACATCTGCAGCGGTCAACGGCACCGTCATCCCGATTGCCATCACCAGCGAAAAGCTGACATCAGCACATTGAGGTGACAGAAATCTGAATCATATCTTCATCCAAGACAACATGACGACAAACAGCAGTGTGCTGCTCAGAGACTTGCACCATAAGGCGTCAGAAGGTAAATTTCAATGCCCTTATTTTATTGTTCCTCGGTCCTAACTCGACCTGGAAGTCGTTCCGGTCCGCCATGATAAAAGACACCCTAAAGCTCTTTCTGCTCTGCAGAGTGAGCCAGCTGCTGCCGGAGTTATGTGAATGCTTCACACAAAAGATCAAAGATTGTCTCATGTCAGTTAAGTTGTGTTTGCTCATCCCTCTCTCCTCCGTTTGTTCTTGTATCTCAGATGGGTGGGACTAAGACACAGGGATAAGACGCAAGTGATGGAAACATGGATGCAGTTAATTTAACTGGGGTTTCACTTCACCAATTTCCATGTTACAGCAACAAATGTGTTCCAACCCCCACAGTGGCTGTTTCGGCTCACTGGTGGCTGTCAGGGGAAAGTGCAGTCATTGCAGTCGCTGCCTGAGTCATAGCCCGGCAGCCTTATGTTGACCTCTGTGTATATAATATGACAACCAGCTGCGCTAAGGCTTCATAAGTCCACACTGTGTGACGTTACATGATGCAGACTGAGGCCTTTAGGACTCACAATAACCGTTAAGTGCTGTACAGGATCAATAGGATGTTTTGGAACCAAACTCTTCGCGCTTTCATTCAGCGATGATTGACTCCAGACATCTACCAGCTGGTGAGTTTACATCCCGAGCATCCAGAGAAGTCCTGACAACAAATATGAAGACATGACATGACCCGGAACATTCCTGACTCGCGTGCCTCTCTGCCAGTTGTATATACACAGAAACACACGTGGCCACACCCTCTCCTGTTACCCAAACATTATACAACATCCTGGGCGCAGTCTCTCTATTCACTGGTTTGTTGATTGTGTTTGTATGAAGCTGCCTTGATGCCTGAACACGTTCATTACTTACTGTGACACTGGTCACATGCTGCGTCACTGGGCGAAGCAGAGAAATCCACTTTACTGATATGTGATGTACATTTACATGTCCAATCTGCCAACCCACAGCCATCCAGACACGCAACTAAGAAAAACATGAGTGAATGTGGAGGAACTGACGAGTGCACTTCCACATGAAAACAGAATTAACTGAGCAAAGAACTGTCAAAAACCACAACCAAACTAATGAAAGAAAATAAAACTCAGCTGGTCTGATCCGGTCTGAACCAGTGTGATCCCGGTCTGGTCCGGCCTCCCTCTTGGAGTCAGTCTTTGGGGAAAACAGCACTCCGAGGGACAGAAAAGAGGAGGTGCCACACCTCTCAGGGATGGATGAGCTGATGTTGATGAGGCAGGTGGGGCGTTTGTTTTAACAACCCTTTCTAGCCAGGCGGGTGGAGTTTATCACTTCTAATGCTCTGATACCGTGGGTGTGTGTCTGGATACAGTTTGTTGCTGTTTTTTTTTTCTTATATTTCTTATATTTTTGGACAGGAAACAAGAGAGAGAGTGGGGGAGCCCTGTGACAAATGTTAGCGGTCGGGCACAATCCAGGAACGTTGTACAGGCAGTGTGCTGCCAAGTACATGATGTGCTGTGCCATAACCACTGAACTATGGTGGGGTGCCCCCGTTGTGTTTTGATGGGAAATCAGATGTTTCACTGTAAAATGTATACATTATGGATTTGTGTCATGTATATGATCACACTCTGATGAGATCATGATTAGAAAATGTTCTGGAAATTCTGACAGACTGTCAACATGATACAGATCTTGTTGATGTCCATTATAATCGTGCTATTCCATCCATTTTCCTCTGCTTATCTTCTGGGGGAAGAGGTGTTCAAGCTAAAAAAGAAAAAAATGGCACCCTTCACACCAAAGCTATAGTAGTGCTATTTTATCTATGCATTTCTTTATTTTGATACACATACACTTATGTAAACCCGCCAGGCTGTAACTGGCAAATCTTATTAGAGAATTTGTCCTTTGGCATTGGTCTAATAATACTGAAGGTAAATACACAGATTACTGCAAGTACTCTACTGTTAGGTCTAACTTTAATAAGGCTTGTTCAGCTATAATGCTGACAAAATACTAATATACAGCTAAAGCAGCTTTATGTCTGTGATTTAGACTCACTAAACAACATTGTGTAGTTAAAATAAATTGTAGGCCTATTATGCAATTTGAGACAAATATTAACATACAACAACAATAACGTGGGGACGTCCTCCTGTGGGCTCACCACCTGCAGGAGGATCCGTAAGGGGCCGGTGCACAGTGGATTGGGCAGCAGTCGAAGGCAGGGGCCCCGACGACCCGATCTCTGGACACGGAGACTAATCGTGCTATTTTTCAACACTAACTTTTACAAACAGGATCTTGTGGAATTTTTTGAACAAATCATGTTTGTAAAACAAGTCTTATTTTATGTGAATTAAAGGTTATGAAAACAAGATAGTGTCTTGTGAAAGATCCACAAGTTATTCTTTTACTATTATGTTACCAGCGAGATATGTGCTGAGCACAAACCTGATGTCTCATTACTGACCTGAACGTTCCCTCCAACATTCACAAAATCTGAGCGCAGACAAAAACTTTGTTAGACTTATGTTTACCGCAGCTCTGACAGTGAGGTAAACTCCACCCATGTACCTATGGATGTGATCATGGAGCTATGCTACAGATGTCACTGTATGACCCCCACACCGATGATTGATTGATGGATGCATCTTCCTTGCATGTTCAACATGAGATTGACTTTTCACATTCTGGGTTTGTTTACAGATCACGAGGCACAAGTTTAATCCTTTTTAGAAACTCCTGCCTCAGGTGACTCCACTCGTCTGCTGCTGGATGCAGAGTGAAAACAAGCGCACCACAAATGCTCTGGTCGGTGCAGCTGATCATCACTCTCTGATGAAAACATGGCACAAACCGTTCCTGGGCAACTCCCAGGACGGAGTCACTGCTGGGCCAGCAGAGCGTTTCTGTTGGCCTTCATCTTCTCCAGACGCTTGGACAGGTGGCTGTTACTGCTCTCCAGCTCCTCTATCTGGTCCAGTGCTGAGCGGAGCTGCACGAACATCAGAACATTAACATGTCTGTTCGTGACCACAAAGACCCAAGAGATATAACAAAGTAAAACATAACATATCTGATTATGTTCAAGAAAAAAAACATCCAGGACACGAACAAAGTGGTTCAGAAAACGTCTATGATCCCATTTGACCAAAATTAAGAATGAAAAATTAAGCAGGTTCTGACTCCCTTTGTCTGTTTGAAGGTGTTTAAGCATTTTAGTTTCCTGAGGTTTCCTGGAAATCTGAATTTTTCATATTACAAAAAACAAACAAAAAAAGAGTAAAACATTTAAAACAACATTATTTAATGTTAATAGAAAGTTAGAACTTTAAACAAATGTTTGTTTAAAAAATACATTAAAATGTCAAATTATTGAAACTGAAAAATACAAAAATTCTAATATTATACAGGTTTTAATAGAGACTATAACAAATAAAAACAGAGACCACGATAAATACAAATAATTATAGGAGGCTGGAGTCTTAGGGATTAAGGAGTGTAAAATAAAAATGACCTCTCTCTGCAGTTTCCTCTTCTCCACCTTCAGCTCGTCTTCAATCTTTTCGTAGTTTTCCGACACCGACTTGTAGCGAGTCACCTGACCCTCAAGACGGATGATCTGAAACGGTAAGAACAAAGTGAACGGCTCTTGCTCGTTTTACTGTCACCTGTCTTTGACTTTGTGGCCCAAGCAGCCACACAACCATCAATGACCGCTTTGTTCAACTTTGTGTCATTAAAACAAATGATGCTGTTATTTCAGCCACTATTAACAAACAGCATCTTTGTTACGTACGTTTTGTTCCAGAGTGGCCACTTCCTGTTCAGATTTCACCAGTTTGAACTTGAGGTCACTGATTTGTCTGTTGGCATCTCCTGAAGTAAAGACCACAATAACACAAACAAGTGAGAGCAAGTGAGATTGTTTAGGCCCTGTGCACTGTCTGAGAGGAACATCTGGCCAAAAAGGAGCTTCTTACTCACATTAGAAAATATGTAGATATAAACATCATCACCAGTAAATCAGTTTTCACTTAGTTAAAATGCTCACGTGATGAATACAGGATGAAGGGAAAGTTTCAAGCATAAGGCCGGTCATTTTCTGTACTAACAGTATTTTCAACAGTCCCCACACAGAGACTAAAACTAACAATGCTTAGCCTGTACTCACCGTTAATGTCTGTCAGTTCTGGATTATCTTATTCGTCTGTGCCACAGAGCTCTACTGTGGTTCAACAATGATTTCAGGGAACAATCAGGGAATCACACTGTTGCACTGGGTGACATGGTTTCCTCATCACAAAACACAAGACTGATATTTGTTAAGAATATCCAGAGATCTCATGCAGCTGAATCTTACTTCAGACACTGGAAAAAGTTATGACCATTTGGGGTAACTTCTTTAAAAGTATCACACCTCAGCAATACTTCCACTGCTGTTTTGAACAAGTCTGTGGCGCAGACAAATAATCTGATCCAGGACTGACTGACATCAACTGTGAGTAGAGGTGATTCATTGTTGGTGTTAGCCTGTGTACATGGAGTGCTGAAAATACTGTTAGTATAGAAAATGACTGGCCTTATCCTTTAATATAAAGAACAAAAGGTTTGTAGAAGACATATTTCAAAGAAAACTAAGGTGACAAAAACAGTTTGAAAAAAATATATTTAAAATGTGAACAAATAAAAGTTTCAGCAAAAAATAAAAGAGGACAAGACAAGGAAAAGGTGAAAAATCTGTGGACAATGAAAACAATGAAATTGAGTAGAAGAAGAAGAGACCACCAAAGAAGAAACACATGGAGTTAAGACAAAATGGCAACTGGAGAAGATGTCAAAGCTGGAGACAAAGCAGAAAAGGAAACGAAGGGGCTGATAAAAGTCACAAAAAAAGAAGAGTACACACTCTGCAGGTCCAGAAGGTGAGAGTCCACCCCGCTCTCTAGACTGCCCTCCTCTGGGATCTGGACTTGTTCTGTCCCGTTCTTCTGTCTCTGATCCAGCTCAGACTTCAGCGCTCTCACCTGCACACAAACACTGACTAGTTTCATGACTTGCGGTATCATACATGTAAACAGAAGCAAACTTCAGCAAGTGTCCTTGTCGCACCTGATCCTGTAAACTCCCTCTTTCCTCAAACAGCTTCTTCAGACGCAGCTCTGAAACACAGCAGAAAACAACTTTAAATGAGCTGTAACAGACCTCAGATGTTCACAGTATTTAGGTCTGTTCCTAACAATGAGGGACTTACACACAGAGCTGTTGCCTTTAGTGTGTGCTAGTTCACATTTTCCACAAAACCATCCTACTAATTAATTAACTTTATTGTGGATGCGAGTTAGAACAAAATGATTTTCCTCTGAAGGATTTGGCAGTAGACCGGAAGGAGACCGTTCTAATACACAGTGAGTTTTAGACTTCTGCACATCTCCATGGCAACACATACTCTGGTCAGGTGTAACTTTATAAAAGAAACACACTTTGGAGTCTTTCTGCACCCGACAGGCCAGAATCACTGAATGCAGCTTCAGCTGAATTCATGTCATCCACACAGATATTAGACCAAGAGAGAATCCACTGGAACCAATATTTCTACCTTTTAGTCTGTGGCTGCAACACTCAAGCACCAATATGACCTTCTAGTTGTTTCCCAAAATGGCAATAACTTACAGCAACACAGATCAACAAATACACAAGTTATAAACAAATCACAAAAATAAAATTACACTAAAACATAAAATATTTAGGAGTGAGGAAAACATAGTTGCTTACCCTTGTAAAGTGAATCGCTGAGAATAAAATCTGAAAGGTGTCAACTCAAACATATGATGTAAACAAAGGATTCACAGCTAAATGAGCAAACTAACAGTTTTTGTTCACTCAGTACAGACCTTTTATTGGTTAAATGTTATATCATTATATCATTTAAGTTTATTAAAGCACCAGCATCTAGTTGAAATTTAATGAAAGTATCTGATTTTGCTTCATTTCCGTGAAGTGTTGCCATCAGTTTTGTGTTCATCGTCCAAACCAAATCCCCTCAGATATTTCTCGCTCCCCACCACTGGAACAGCTTCTGCATCTTCAACAGCCTCCATCACTGCTTGGCACTGTCGTGTTGCTGGTTGCTATACTGTCACTTCCTCAGCCTCCTCACAGCTGTCCATATCTTTGACCTGCACCTTCTCAGACTTGGCCTTTTGTCCCGTTGACTCACAAATTCACTGATCCTCAGCAATTCTTCCTTCCTGTTGCCTTGTTAACAATGACTCTGGAAAAGCCATCACTTCGTTTTCATCTGCAGTTATTTCTAAAAACCTTCTGACCGCTGGCTTTTGACCAACATGAAAGGTTTGTCGGCAACGTCTGACACCTTTGGAGTTGTGTCTCCTCAACAGGAAGAAGGTGGCTTTAACCTCTAAGAACAGCCTCTCTCCATTTGTTAGTTTCAGCAACGGCTTCAGCTGTCTGATCCTCAACAGTGCTGATTCCTCTGAGTTTCTTTGGATTAGCTGATGCATGTGCCAAAACCCAATCCAATCCAGACACCACATAGGTGAGCTTTAAAAGTTCAGAAATGCAGGTGTTGACAAGAACTAAATCCTCCTAGCAGCTCGTCACCTTGGGGTAACTCTCACCTTGGGGGAGGTGACAGTGGTGCGGTGGGTAGAGCAGTCGTCTCCCAACCGGAAGGTTGAGGTTCGAATCGGTGCCTGCAGTCCACATGTCGAAGTGTCCTTGGGCAAGACACTGAACCCTCCTGTTGCCCCCGATGGCTAGAGCCATCTGTTGAGATGGCGCTGCAGATGGCTCCCTCAGTTCTGTACCGGAAACAAATTCCTTGTGTGTAACATACTTGGCCAATAAAAGGTGATTATCCTTATCCTCACTTTATTGCAGAATTTACACCAGACTTTTGTTCTGAACGGAATTCAAAGCCATTACTGAAGCTGCTAGTTCGCCACTTTCTCTGAAATCCTTAATGGTTTCAGACTTTTCTTCTTGAATCAGTGGAGTCACCGAAGACAGAGGACTGAGGACGTTCCACCAGAAATGGTGTTTCCAACAGCCCCAAGACCAAACCGTCCTCCTGTGCTGCTGAATGTCCAGCTGAGTTTACGTCCTCACTTTATCTCCTTCTGGTGACCCCTTTAAAGGCGGCTCAGGTTCTGCAGGAAGTTTCATTTGACATGATGATTCTTTGTCAGCTCTACCAACCCGAACAGACATATTTCCGCAAATGTTCCTTAGCGTACCTTGTAATTCTGGAATCCACCGATTGAGAGATCCTGCAATTTCTAGAATAATTCTCCAGATTTCATCCACAAAACCCTGATTTTCAACAAACCCTCTCAGCATTCTTTGTATTGCGTTTTCTGCACAAACCCTTTTTGTCTGCTTGTTACATTTTGGATGAATAGCCTCTTTAACCGGTCCCTCTTCATGTATCCTGAAAGAACTCATCTTGTACATTTTTTCTGTTGCACACAAGGCTGAAATGTTTGACACACTTTCAGAACATCTTCCAGCCCTGTTCATGGTTCCATCTTTCTCCTTATTCTGGAAACTCTGATCTACAGCTGACACCAAGCCAGAAGATGAAGCCTCATTTATCACAGCACCTTTGACATCTCGTTTTTGCTTCTCTTCAGATGGAGAGGTTTGACTGTCAGCAGCCCAGATACTCAACACTGTTGCTTTGTTATCAAAGACGAGGTCCTTTGAGGGTTGAGGTGGAAAAACTCTTAATTTGAGGTCTTTAGTTTGCCCTGTAAATACCTGGTCATTATCTTCTGTCACTAGGTTGATTGTTTTCGGGTCATGTATCCAAGCAACAGTTCCTGGCTCATTTTGCACTGGTTGTGTTTTAATTCCTTTGTTTCCAAACAGAAGATTTGTGAATTGCAATGTCTTCATTGGCTCTTTCTCATTTCCCTTGGTTCTTGTGCCCTCATTTCTGTCTGGATGTTCTTCTGCTCCATCTTGTGCATCACTGGCTTGTTTATTTGCCACCTTTACCGGTTTCAAAGCATCAGCTTTGCTTTGTTCACTTGTGGAGGTGACAGTCGGAGACCAGGAACTGCTGTAAATCTGACAGCGGGCGTCCAGTGGAAGTTTGCTGCCCCCTGTTGGCTGCTGCTCCTGAACCTTCCCTGAAAGATCATGAAGACAACATTGGAGGGCGAAGCCGAAGTGACTGGTTAGAGAGACAGAAAACGGACAAAGAAACCGGGAATTAACCCAAACCGACTGGACGAGAGATGAATCAAGATCTGGATCACAGAAGAATTAAAGGAGAGTTTTTCTTTTAATCCTCTGCAGGACGATGTGTTAGAAAACAGATGCCGAATCTGAGAGCATCCATCCTGAACAGAACATTGGTTAAAGTAAAAAAAAATTACACAGCAGCATGCGTTTGTTACAGACACACTGAAACATGCACATGATGTACTTTATTCCAACATGGCAGATATTGGCAAACTTTACTTTTGTGAAATGCATGGAATGAATTAGTGAAGTCAAAATGATGAGACAGACTAAAGGTCTCTTTTCATTCTTTTGTTGAAGCCGAGCTTCAGGAGTAGCACAGTAATGCACTCCTCTTCTGCAGCTGTTTTCGTTTGTCCACTAAAACACTTGTGCATCCACATAACTTACACTGAGTAAGAAACAGGCCTTTAGCCAAAGTCTGACTTTCTCTCATATAACTTTGTCTTGGTATCATCATTTTGACTTTCAATTTCATTTCTAACACCTCTATTTTCTTGCTGCTTCAGTGTTAGCAAACAAGTTATTTCCTAACAGCAGGCTGGATTTACAAGCCGTTAATGGTGACAGCTTGCTGTTCATAGGTTGAAGTTATTCTCACCGAGCACGCTCTCTCTGCTGCCATGAGACGACTCCTGAGACAAATGGGAGGCACAGTCTACAGTGTCCTCATCCTGGACCTCGCCCTCCCCCTGTCCTGTGTCGCCATTGGTTTTGACTTCAGGTGAGACGACGACTCCGTGTTTCTGTTCAGGAGAAAATAATCAAGTCATTTATCAAATCAATAGTCTCAGATTGCCCTGAGGAGAATCTTATTTTTTTAACTTCCATCTCACTGGAAAGTATTTTCTTCTGCATCCCAGTTTCTATCTTACAAAAATAAACAGCAGATTTATAAAGTTGTAATTAAAATTTTACTACAACTAAAATGTAATTTCACATATGATGAATATTAAGGAGTGAAAAATAAAGATGTAATTTTACAAGATTACGGTGTGGCTCTAGTTTTAGCTGTAAAACTACATAGATGTAATTTAAGTGTTAAAAAAGTACAGTGTAATTTTCCATAAGTAAGTTGCGGTCGATACTGGTGAGGTTTGTACAGAGTGAAGCTGCAGTTGTCAGCGCTGTGGGTAAAGATGGCGTTTATCTTTTGATAGCGTTCATAAATCAGGTAACAGTGGAATGATGATGTTTGGTGACATCACACAAGTGTAGGCAGTGACCTCAGGTGTTCCTCCTCTCACTACCTTGAGTAAATCTTGGAGTCGGATCACCTCGCCTCTAAGACGGTCTCGTTCGATCCGAACAATGTCAGAGATTTCCCTCTGCCTCTCCAACGACTGACCGAGGCAGCAGAGGGAAAATGAGGAGAGAAGGAAGGAAGGAAGGAAGAATGGAAACATGTTACGGAAGGTAACAGAAGTTAAGCAGAAATATGGAAACATTGCAAGTTAAGATGGAAAATGGCTTGTTTCAGCTTTGCAAACATTTCAGAGAGGCAGAACTGCACTTTTCTGTTCATTTTATTTTCAGTGTGTTTGTCATACAGTATCAAGTGGTTTACTGACGCTCACAGGTCGTGTTAAGGCGGCATTTGGGACAAAATCTTTTCTCAGATTTCTACCGGAAATGCTGTTTTGACTGCACTGTGGATTTAATTCAGATTTTGACCAATTTTTACTGTTTTTGTCTTAAGGTATTTGTCTACAAGTGTTGTTTTAGCCAGGACACAAAAAAAGGACAAGAAATCATGTTACAGATTTACGATGGTTTAATAGATGATTTCTGCCTCTGGAAACTGAATGTGAAACTGCAGCACTGTACCATAATCTTCTTCTCCTTCCACTGCAGAGTTTCCTGCAGATCAGAAATCTCCTGACAGAAACTACTGCTCTTCAACCGCAGGTCAGACACCTCCTGTTCACCGGAGATGTAAGGCAGGAAGGAAGGAAGAAAGGAAGGAAGACAGCAGCAGGAAGAGTTGGTATGAGCTGTGTGACATGGCCAGGTTTCTTGAGATTTGTCTGCAGTCCTGAGAAAATACACTACAAATACCTTTTATTACTCAGTTGCAATGATTAGTCAATTGACAGAGAATTAACTGAACAACTGACTGATAGTCATTGAGTCGCTTTAGTAATATTTGAAGCTATAATGCCAAACCTTTGCTAGTTCTAGTTTCTCAGATGTGAGGACCTGATGCTTTTTTTTAATCACTATGGTTGCTGCGGTACACCGGTTTCACAGTGCACCATGGTATGAAAATTGATGGTTATCATACCATGCACCTTTGCCTGTTATCGGGATTGAAGGAGAAAAACACAATGCATGTGCACCTTTCTTCCCTGCCTGCCTATCAGACTCCACAGATGCACAGTGGACAAATGGCAGAGAGGAGGAGGCTGAAATCACCAAACTACCATCCACCAAAAGAGAAATTAAAAAAAAAAAGCACAGGATTAGTTTGGATGTCTCAAAAACAAACACCTTCGAGAACACCATCTCTCCATACAGGTCAGTGTGTGTAAAATGCGCTATCGAAATAGTTTTCCACATTGTCTGTCCCTTGCTTAATCTCTGAATCGCACTGATCTGACCCCAGAAACACACACACACACACACACACACACACACATACACAAATGTGTGTGTGTTGTGTGAAGGCACAGACAGGTCTGGCAGTGCTCTCACCCACCTACAATAAATCAACAACTACTCTGATAATTGTTTAGAGCAGTGTGGTGCCATGTCACTATGTTATAAATCAGTCAGATTAGTAGAGAAAATAATCAGCAGGTTGATCCCTAATGAAAATCAATAGCTGCACTTGGATCCAAACTAGTTCAGCAGAGCTGCAGTTCAACCAGCTGCAACAGTTGCATCCTGCTTGTATGTCAGTGCCTGAGTGACAGGCCAGAAATCTAATACTATAATATACTGTGTAGTGTAACGTCCTTCTGTATTGAGCAGCCTACAAACACTTCTAACACTTTAAGTACATTTTTGTGTTAATGCTTACTTTTATCAGTGCAGGACTTTTTTGTAACAGTAAGCTACTTTTACAGTGTGATATTAGTACTTTTACTTAGGTAAAGGATGCGATTACTTCCTCTATTACTAATGCCAACATCCAAACTAACATACCTTAGTTATACAATGTGTTATAGCTATATGCTTTTTTAAAGTTATTTTTATTACTGTTTATTCTTTAGGGTCAGTCTAGTGCTGCAGTCCAGCTCAGTCACCTGCAATAATAAAATAAAATAAAATAAAAAAACAAAAAAGAACAACCCTTTTCTCATTCTTCTGAGCATCGTTGTAGCTGACAGTAATAATAACTGTGTGATACTGTATACCCTAAAACCGTGAAACCATGACATTTTCTGAGGATATACTGTGAAAATCTTGTACCGTTGCAACCCTATTTGTCACATTTGACAGTTAAACATCTTTGGGTTTTAGACTGTCATCTCTGGCTGTGGAAAATAATAATGTGCATTTTTACCCATCTTCTAATGTTTTATAAACTAACCCTTATTCACTAATCAAGACAATAACTGGCTGCAAATTAACTTTTTTTCTTCAGAAATTTTACCTAATGACATTGTCTTACAGTGGTGTGAAAAAGTGTTTGCCCCCTTACTGATTTCTTATCTTTTTGCATGTTTGTCACACTGTAATGTTTCAGATCGTCAAACAAATTTATATATTAGTCAAAGATAACACAAGTAAACACATCATGCAGTTTTTAAATGAAGGTTTTTATTATTAAGGGAAAACAAAATCCAAAACTATATAGCCCTGTGTGAAAAAGTGTTTGCCCCCTAAACCTAATAACTGGTTGGGCCACCCTTAGCAGCAACAACTGCAATCAAGCATTTTCGATAACTTGCCATGAGTCTTTTACAGCGCTGTGGAGGAATTTTGGCCCACTCATCTTGGCAGAATGGTTGTAAGTCAGCCACATTGGAGCGTTTTCGGGCATGAACTGCCTTTTTAAGGTCATGCCACAGCATCTCAATTGGATTCAGGTCATGACGTTGACTAGGCCACTCCAGTCTTCATTTTGTTTTTCTTCAGCCATTCAGAAGTGGACTTGCTGGTGTGCTTTGCATCATTGTCCTGCTGCAGAACCCAAGTTCGCTTCAGCTTGAGGTCACAAACGAATGGCCGGACATTCTCCTTCAGGATATTTTGGTACACAGCAGAATTCAGGGTTCCATTTATCACAGCAAGTCTTCCAGGGCCTGAAGCAGCAAAACAGCCCCAGACCATCACACTACCACCACCATATTTTACTGTTGGTATGATGTTCTTTTTCTGAAATGCGGTGTTACTTTTACACCACACATAATGGGACACACACCTTCCAAAAAGTTCAACTTTTGTCTCGTCTGTCCACAGAGTATTATCCCAAAAGTCTTGGGGATCATCAAGATGTTTTCTGGCAAAACTGAGACGAGCCTTTATGTTCTTTTTGCTCAGCAGTGGTTTTCGTCTTGGAACTCTGCCATGCAAACCATTTTTGCCCAGTCTCTTTCTTATGGTGGAGTCATGAACACTCACCTTAACTGAGGCAAGTGAGGCCTGCAGTTCTTTGGATGTTGTTGTGGGGTCTTTTGTGACCTCTTGGATGAGTTGTCGCTGCGCTCTTGGGGTAATTTTGGTCGGCCGGCCACTCCGGCTGACTTACAACAATTCTGCCAAGATGAGTGGGCCAAAATTCCTCCACAGCGCTGTAAAAGACTCATGGCAAGTTATCGAAAATGCTTGATTGCAGTTGTTGCTGCTAAGGGTGGCCCAACCAGTTATTAGGTTTAGGGGGCAAACACTTGTTCACACAGGGCTATATAGTTTTGGATTTTGTTTTCCCTTAATAATAAAAACCTTCATTTAAAAACTGCATGATGTGTTTACTTGTGTTATCTTTGACTAATATATACATTTGTTTGATGATCTGAAACATTACAGTGTGACAAACATGCAAAAAGATAAGAAATCAGTAAGGGGGCAAACACTTTTTCACACCACTGTATATGTATTCATGTCTTTTCATTAACCAAAATTATTGAGGATTAAATTTGTCTGCTGCTGTGCTTGTTGTGTATTTGATGTGTAATTTTGGTAACTGATGTTCGTGTGTAAGTGGAGGCACTGACCGTCAGCAACTCTTCAGCCTGCCTCAGAGTTTCAGTCATCTCTTTAAACTGGAACTGAAGGACACTGTGAGCCTGACACTCACGCTCAAACTCCTGGAAACACACACACAGGAGGGTTAACAATGACACTTTCATTTTCAACTTCAACTATCTCTGTCAAAGCTGATTTTTATGCAAGTACTGCACAAGTGTTCAAAGACAATCATTTAGAACTCCATTCAAGGTTTATAAAAGCTGCAAAATTACATGAACTTTGTTTTGCTTTACACTTTCTGTACAAGAAAAACTAATATTTCAAGCATACAACACCAATGTCACTCCTCAGTTTCACCTTAAAAGATTGACTTTTTTCAAAGTTTTTTTTTTCCTTCTGGAAAACCGAGTTACGCTTTAAAGAAGGCCATGATTGTTTTTCAAAGGGTAGAAAAAGGAACCATGTATTTGTCTGTGACCCTGGTGTGACCTCTAACCCTGGTCCTGTCGTCACAGTGCCGTCGTGCCTCCCAGAGCAGCTCCTCCATGTCGCTCAGCTCCTCCCTCAGAGTTTCCAACTGATAAATCAGGGTCAACTTCTCATTGTGAAGCTGAGCATTAGAAACCATTGCTTTACGGTACTTCTCCTCTGCCTCCGCCAGAGAGTCCTGAACACAGAAATATTATTATTGGTGGAGATTTCTTTCATCTTGAGAAAATAAACAATACATTGTTACTGTCAGCTTGGATTGAGCCCCCCAACCTTCCACAGGATGGCGGTGTGGATGACAGATGGTTTATTATTGCGTGTACCTTGATTTCTCTGATTGATGCCTCGGTTTCCACGGAGAACGAAGTGTCGCCGCTTCCTCTGCGAGACGAAGCGCCGCCCAGAGAAGCGAGTGTGGCAGCCGACAGAGTCGATGCAGTCCTGGAACCCTGAGGAAGAGGAGCAATATCTTCATCACATTAATCTTACTTATATTTCTCCAAACTTTAATAAATCTGTCAGGCTGAAGATTTGATATTTATTTGTTCATAACCAACAGAAACAGTAAAGTGAGAAAAAAGTTGACTTACTTTATCCAGGAAATCTCTGTCAGGTCTCTCCTCCACCTGAACACACAAACACACACTTCAGTGATTGATCAATGCTGTGTTACCATGGAGACGGACTATTCTGTGTATTAAAATGTTTCAAATAAAAACTGTTTTAAGACACAGGTAGACAACCACCAGGTGGAGCCAGAGTTAAAGAGTGAGTGAGAACCTAAGAGGAGAGGGGCCAATGGTCACACTGACAACTCTGGTACTTCTCCATGAGCACTGATCAGCCTGCTTTAATTGATCTGAGCCAGGTGGGCACAGGTTACCCTTTGTTTCCACCTATTACTACTGCAGCAGCAGGGTGTAATCATGCCGACTCGGGCTCAACCGGCCTCGCTGCTGCTCAGGGTCAAGCTCTACCTTCAGAAGAGCCAGTTCATCGAAAACGTGATGGGCTGAAAAGTCTCACACTTGGTTACTAACAAGGGGTTCAAGTAATGCCTAGTACTAAGGGCTCCATGTTGCAAGCTAGTAACCACACTGACACTATAAATTGTGTTGTCTCTCAGCGGCTGGCGTCGCCCCCCCATGTGATCAAGATGTGAAAAGTAAACAATGCATTTTAAAGTGCCGTGGAAATACAACCGCGCTGACTCGGGAGCAGCTCAGCAGGGCTGACCTGTGCTGTTGGAAAATCACCACAGGAGACAAGAGCTCACCACTGGGCTCGCACGAGCTGAACTGGCCCTGGAGGAGGCTCGAGAGCTGGAACCCAGAAACCCACTGTAGTCTGAAGGCTGCCAGGAAGAGGAGGAGGAGTAAAAGAAGGAAGAATGGAAGGAAAGAAGACAGAGCAGTTTATTAATTGACAGAGAAGGAGGCTTCTGCTTTAAAGCAGAAATTTAAAGAATAAGACAAGAAACAGATGAGACTGGAAAGATTATTTTGATGCCTTGTCTGACAACAGGAGCAGAAACGTGATCTCAAGCTGGTACTGATCATGTGCAAATCCGATCATCTCTTTGACCTGTGTGACCCTTGCAGCTGTAAACTGTTGTGCTGCTTTCAGTGCACACCGATATCTGGCTGACAGTAACACTAACATTACGTCCACAGCACTTCCTGTTCAGTGATCGTGCCTGTTCATAAACGTCAGCTATTGATGGATGCTCCTCCTGTCTCAGCTGTGCCTGCGTTTTATCTAATTCTCAGTGGACTGTAGGTGTATTTACATAGTTCAGAAACCTGTTTCTTCCAATAATCGCCAACATCAGCTGACAGAGAATGTTACTGAATGCAAGACGCTTCTGATTAATGGCAGTGCAACAGGTCAAGCAGCTACAGCAACATCTGAACAGGAGAGATTTGGTTTCACTGATCAGGAGCTGTGAGTCCACACATGCTGTGGGTCACTGAATAAGACGTCATTACCTCATGTCTGTTCATCTTTCACATTATGGCTTAGTTTTTGTGGATGGGAAAAAAAGTAAAATGAGTGGGACTCACCCTGAGGCTGCCTCGACTCCCCACAGACATCCTCTCCTCATCATCTGAGACCTGCAGACACAAATACAGAGAATGTGACCAGATCCGCTCCTCTGACCGGGGTGCTGACCTTGGACTAGGATGCTTTTAAAGCTTCTCATCGCTTCAGTGTCAGGTGAAACAGTCAAACCAGAAAACAGATGCAGTTTTTTTGTCTCTGGTGACCTGAACCTCTCTGCAGGTGAGCAGCTCCAAATGCTAAGATTATAGCATCTGAAGTAAGACAGAGCACCGACCTCTGCTCTGTTTACACTACACCGAACAACATGTGGAGCTGTTTGGGACGCCAAACTGATTGTTGCTTTGATTCTGTGGAAGGGATTTGTGCAAAATAAACACATACAATCACCTGCTGCATCCGTTAGGGCTTCTCAATTTCATATTCAACTGTGTTCATATTTTAGAGGCACCTGATGACACATGACCTGCAGCTCAGAGAGGAAGACAAGCTCAGTGTTATCTTCTGCAGACACTGACGGTGAAATAATTGTCACTGGAGTAGCTTTAAGGTAGTATGGAGCAGAAAATGAAGTAGGAACTTAAGGAAATAAAGATAGAGTGAAAGAAGAGATACAGACCGAAGCGTGTCTCCGTGAGTGGCAAGAATACCGTTCACTGTCCTCCTGAAAGGCCACGAAGAAGGACAGAGAGGTTACAGAGCTGAAACTGCAGAAGGAGAGTCATCACAGAGGAAGCTCCTAGCAGACAGAGTGCAGGGACAAAACAACATTGTGAAACTCCTGTCAGACATGCTGAGGGGGGTAAACGCCTCACACACTAAACATGCTCATGCAGCAAGCATGTTAACATCAGCGTGTTGTAAATGTGATAAAACAATATGGTGAAGTAAACAGTATGATCCAGTAAACAAAGTAAAGAGACTATAATGATAAAGTCTGATAATGTTTCAGATGTGGATTAAATGCGATTAATCCTGTGTCATCTGTCTGAGCTCATGCAGAACAAACAACAAGCTGCAGACAAACATCTGCTCACATGCACATCTACAACATGGACACACGGGAGCCTTGTCACTCCATGTGTTTTACGTGGTTAAAACCGGGTTCCACCCTGGACCGCTAACTGTTTCTAATGTCACCTGCATAAATACTTCCCGATAGTCATGTAATGAAGGTCTTAGTTCGTTCAGTGCTCCTTCAAAATAATAGCTTTCAGGAGAGACAAGGTTTCCATGAGTCTGTCACTTCTGTAGGAGGAAGAGGAGGAGGTGGTACAGAGACCTACCATCCACTGTTCAATGTGACCCCACTTATTGTCCAGACCATAATACTTCTGTAGGACGACGACGAGGAGGAGATGAAGAAGTTAGAAGACAACAAACACTCGCAGACAAAAACATGAAACCTTCTTCAGGTGTGTTTGTTTTACTCCTCGG
Source organism: Monopterus albus (assembly GCF_001952655.1). Lineage (NCBI taxonomy): Eukaryota > Metazoa > Chordata > Actinopteri > Synbranchiformes > Synbranchidae > Monopterus > Monopterus albus. The sequence goes on from NW_018128095.1 coordinate 131,008, forward strand.
ACTATGCCAAGTTGGTGGAGCTTCAACAGAGCTGTCTGAACATTCAACCCCACCTGGCTGCTGCTCTCAGAGGAGTCAAACAAACCCTGTGTATCTAAGGTGGAATGGAGGAGTCAGTCGTACCTTGTGGCTATGAAACAGCTACAGGAGGTGGGAGGAAACAAGAGGAGAGACACAGGGGAAGAGGTTAAAGGTCATAGCGCATTTGGGTTCAATCACACAGTCATTCAACAAGCAGAAGACGGTTTCATGAAGCCAGGTGAACCCACCTTAACTTTTACTACACACCACGGTCAGAGACAGATCTGAGTTAGTCAGACTTTAATACCAAAAACAAGAGCTGAGAAAGTAAACTGGATGTTTTCTCAGAGAAGTGAACTCAGCTTAAGACCCTGTTTACAATAAATTGGGTTTAAGAGCTCTTCTAATGAACGTGTTGTTTAATACAACAAGAGGTGATGTGAGTGTCCCTGCTCCCAGTCAGACGACATGGAGTCTGAGAATCTAGTTATTCAAAAAAAATAAATAAATAAAAAATATCAGGATCATTCAAAGTTTTCAGCGCCAAACATGTCTGAATTTTTGTTTTCTAATTGTACTCTATGCTACATCTACACTCACTGGTCACTTTGTTAGGTACAACTGAACAACTGTATGCACTTCAATGCAACACTGGACTAAATTATATTCATGAGGTATCTATATTTTTGTCCTCCCCAGCTACATACATAAGATGGTCAGAATATTAGGAGCACCTCTGAATATAATGCAGTCCAATAAAATGCCACCTTTAAATGAAATGAATGATTCACAAGTTTCATAGTGATTTTTAAACACCTGGCGAGAAGACGGTCACCTGACATGACCCTGCACAGGTGAGACAATGAAAGGTTTAATCACTTTTTACAGGAACATTAGGACTGTTGGATACTTAATGCGGGTGTCTGTTAATGATCAAGATGTGTCAGGCTCACCACCTCTGCTCACCTGTATTGACACTCAGCTGTTTGTCTCAAACCTTTACCTGCACTGAACTGTTTTTATAATTATTACATCTTTATTAAATACTGCCAAACCACCTTGTCCAGTGAAGATCTTGGAGTTATTTACAGTACTGGGACTTTAGGAAAGTCAAACAGGCAATCACTACAAACTGACGAAATAACATGGTTTTGTCTGTTACCACCAAACTAATCAATTCCTTTGAGCAGATAATCAAACAAGACCGAGCAGCTGGAGACTTAAAAGAACACCCCACCCCATTTAAACTCTAGGCTCACATGATCTTTACACCTTCACTTGAAACATCTAACAAATCGACACTTTGGTATTTTCAGAACTGAAAAATAATAAAATTAGCTTCATATTTGAGTAAATTCCACCCAGATACGTGAAGGTTTGGCTTTGTTCTTTCAATGTTTTACAGTCTTCTGCTTTTTCATTTTATTTTACCGTTATGTTGTCATGTTTGTATAGTGTTGGTTGGATACTGCACTATGACCCTCTCTCAAATAATAAAGCAATGCTTTTGTTTAAGTTGTTTGTAAATTAATCTTCCTATAAGCAGGAAGTCTGATGGTACAAAATGATTCAATGACATTATACAGGAAGAACAAAAGTTTCTTTAGATAACTAATTTGTCACGTACAATGTATTTTGTTCTAAAGTAAAACTTCTGCACATTTTAACCCTCTGGGTGTTTACATCTAATCTGGCTGTTCTACAGCAGCTCTGTCAAAGTTCATTTGAAGAAATGTGCGCTCCGCATGTTGAAATGAAGTTACTCACCAGATGTGGACAGTAGGAACCAAACATGAGTAAATCCTGAGCTGTTGTGTAGCAGCTGACTGACACTGAAGAGCAAATAGTGACACAATCTGACCTTTGACCCCTCAATAGGTAAACCCACCTGGACAAACTTTTCATTTCATGTGAAGTAACAGAATATTTACACCAACAGACCAGAATGGTTTCCAAACAACCTGCATGTTCCCATTTGAAAACCAACATCTAAAGCAACAAATCACCTGTAGGAGACTTTGTGGTTCCCAGTAGAGCTACAAGTAACAACCATTATCAATTCATCTTCTTCTCTTATTTTATTTTTGCGTCTGTAATAAGATATTTGTTATTTTTCCACTGCTGTTGTTTGAACACTGAGTGAAATTCTCAAGCATCCACTAAAAACCCCTGAGTTCAAACACCGCGGCAGCAGCGCAATAATGGCTAAAATGGAGCCAGAACCTGTGGGTAGAACTGGTTTATTTGGGAACTACTGCTGGGCTGGACTTGTTGCTATGACGATAGGACCACAGCCCGGCTCACCTCCTTCTGCTGTCGCTCCAGCTCCTTCATCCTGATCTCTCGGGCCTCAGCTCTTGCGGCTCGCTTCGCTGCCAGCCTTGCCTCCGCCTAGTGCACACAGATCACCATGTTACTGATCCCTAATCAAACATCAGCTCGACTGCCGCCTTATCCATACAACTCGTTTTCCACTTCTAGTCATTTGTTTGTTACAGATCTGCTACATTATTTCTCTTAAACTCATGCTGCTGTGATCAACTTTACAGCTGACAGTACTTTTAATGATAAAACATCAGACAGATAAAACTGTCACTGAACAGTCAAACCATGTTTAAAAGTTCAATGAGATATTTCTGTCTAA
>NW_018128095.1:133700-145103 GCF_001952655.1 Monopterus albus
CAGGAGGAATGTGGACTGTCCACTTGCCCACATACCAGAGACACTCCCTGACACACCCTGGGCAACACCTGCATAGCTGCTCAGGACACACCTGACATCACCTTCACTTTGTGCCAAGGCCTGAAGTGTGCGTTTCAGTTGAGAGCTACAGTTTGTATTCAGACTGTTGTCCAGGTAAAATCTTATCAAGATTCAGTGAAATTAACTGTACACAGTTTCTATGGTGCAGGTGAGTCCACCTGGTCTGAATGAAAACAAGCAACAAGGAAAACAGATTAAAAATGCAGCTTGGACAGCTGTTTGCAAAGATAAACAGGTTATAAAGCACCCGTTAATGAACCTGTGACAAAAACACAGTGTAAACAATAATGATGTGAAGATCTGTGTCAGTCTCAACATGTTGTAATACAGATTAATGTTTGTGCTGCTGCAGGATTAAAGGATGGAGGTCACGCTAACACACACTGGTTTGTTGCCAGCTCTCCCAGTAGGTCAGTGAGAAGGGGGCAAACATCACTCTCATCAGACCCCATTAAAAAAAATACATTATTTAAGCAACAGCCCTTCTCATGTCTCCATGTGTGAATCAGTCTGCAGCAAACTATCATTAAAATTGTGTTAAGAGTTCTCTCATTTCTTTTTTCCCCTCAGTGAACTGAAGGAATTTGGTGTTAGAAGAGAAACTGACTTTTTGACTCAACAATCCACTAATGAAGAAAATTAATAAATCAGCTTGCCTGTTCAATCACGGTGTTTTGTACATGTTTAAAGGAACAAGTGTAAAGCTCTTAATTGTTACTCAAATATCAAAACAAATGTCAGAGAGTCATTAAATCAAGTTCTGGTTGTAACAAGGCTCAAGGACTCCTGGAGAAGCCAATTCTCTAACCACAGAAGAAAAGAAGAAGAGGAGCAGCAGCTCATGCATACATTTCACATTCCTACCCTGTTTTGTGGGATGACAGGAACTCAGTGTGAACACAGATACTGTTTCAGCAGCACACAAGTATTAAACACCACCAATTATCATAGAATATCATTAGAACATTAGACAGAAAAACTAGGGATGGTTTTATTATCAATTGCCCTGAGTTAAGTCATTTTTCATAGTCAGTATTCTTACAACTAACTGAATAGGTAAAAAGTAGAAATACTTCATAAAGAAAACAAAATATAAAAACGAAAACCAGAAGAGAAAATAACTATAAATAAAACATAATACAATAAAACGAGGCAGGCATTGTAAGTATAGTTTACATAAAATAATAGATGGTAAAAAGTATCTGTTCTTTATATTCTTGATCAGCGTCTGATTGGGGGTGTTGGCCCCGGGCCCCCTAACAGGTGCGTCCGGCCGTGACATTAACTACTGGATGATTTACAGTAGTGCTTGTTTCCCGCTGCTGGTTCTTCCGCAGTGTGACTCACTGTAATCCAACATCTGCTGCTCTATTCAAACCTTTCTCATATTAAATCAATAACCATATTCAATCAAACATAAAAAGTACTGATCGACAGTCTTACCTCCCGTGCGACCTGGTTGAGGGCATCATCTTCGGCGATCAGCTTTTCCCGGTTCGGTATTCTTTTCCTGCCTGGTCCCTGAGTCCCCATCATTCAGGAGGTCGTTACCGGGAGCCGAATTATCCTTTAGTCCGGAACATACGGGCCCGGTGCTCAGAAGAAAACAAACTACTAAATTAATCCGGAGATTAAACCCCGGTCTTTTTCTAACGCTACTCGTCGGTCAGCTTATCTTAGTTCACTATCCGCATGCGCCAATCGTTCAGGAGCGATTTACCGAGGGCAAAAATATCCAGAGGTGTCCTTTAGACCGGAACTTACGGGATTGTTGGTCAAAACGGGAGAACGCTTAAATAAAGACTTCGAGATAAAAAAGTAATATTTTTCTGAGGCTATTCGACGGACGGAGAGTGACCGGAACGGCAGAGGGCCGAGCTGCCGCCGCAGTTCGTCCTTTTATAGCTAGCTAACGTTAGCTTGCTGCACAACCGGAAAGCCAGATAAATGTTCATATCACCGGTGGTTGCTGTAGTTGCTCTCTGCCTCGTTTCGCGTGTCTCCGTGAGCAGAAATCATTCACAGGAGCGTCGGTAAAAAGGCCGGTAAACTCTTTAATCCGCCATTGTCAACAGCCGCGCAGGCAGTTGACGCACCGGGCGAGAAGAACCGGGTGTTTTTTTTCCTTCGGGACGCTGAAGTCAGCACAGCACAGGTCACGGTGACAGGTGTGCTTGTACCGGACCGCAGAGTGACACAGGAGGGAGGAGGCGTTTAATGTGGTAGGGAGGATGCTAACTGCGTCAAGTTGGACACGATTACATAGAGACGGGAAGTTGCTTGGAAATAAAGCTAACGATCCCCATGTCATCTAAAATGGCTTTGTCCTCAATTCTGCGGACTCCTCTTGCTCTTCTGGTTTCAGTTAAAGGTCACAATAAAGGGGAGCACAGTGGTTTAAATCAAAAGTCAAACGGAAAAGAACACATAAGGATACTTCTGCTCCCATATTTCAAAATAAAATGATCAATCCCGCCTTTAATTTGAAGGCGGCATCTCTTTCCGATTTTTACAGATTTTTTTAAAGCGAGATTTAATACGAAAAATATAAATTTTAAGAAAATTACATTGTTTATCTGAGCCACAGAACATTATAGGCTACTACAACTTAAATAATAGTTTAACGAAAATAGAGAAGTTAAAAAAATAACCCATAATCACAGAGCTGATTTTAGTTTATTGATCAGAAAGCCAAATACTATAGGGGTCAACACAAAACATGTTTCATCAGTATTTTCTTCCAACTACATTTTCCTTCTAAATAATATTCTCAAACATCACAGATTATTACTAATACTGATAAATAGGCTCCTCTGCCCACAATCAGCTGACAATGAACTGATATATTTATTTAGCAAATAGTAGCAACATGAGGAAAATGTGTTTCTACTGACATTGATGGTAATGTTTGATTTGACTTCCTGACTCTTCTGTGAGAAGTGGTTGAAAGCTCCAGAGAATGGCAGTAAGATGACCTAGAAATTTTTTTTAAACAAATAAATAAACTGGAAATAGAGTTTGGTTTGTTTCACTGACTGGAGAAAAGTGTGCGCACACATGCTTTTCTAACAGGTCGCAGCAGCAGATTTTAGTTCAATGAGTCCAAATGAAATTTAAAATGATGCCCCAGCCCCCCTTGACCCTCTACAGGATAATCTATATAAGCTCACCCTGGACTGGTGGCCAGTCGAACACGAGTCTAGCATTAATGTTTGATAAGAAGATTTAAAAGCTGCTGCTGTTGTTTTATTTCTATTTCCTCAGCACTGGTTCAGTTTTATAAAGAGAGAAGGTGTCTGCAGGAGAAACAAGTCGATGTTGCTCTACAGCATTTACAGCTAAAAACTTTATCTCAAGCTTTTTGAAGAACGAGATTGGTTTTGTGGACGGAGCAGAGAAGAAGAGAAAAGAGAAGCTGGTTTGGCATGTGGAGGTTCCAGCTTCAGTGCATGTTGTGTGATTTCCACTGAGCTCCACTGGTGCTTTCTGCAGGAAGAGCAGAAACACTGCTTTAAATCTTAATGATTGGTTTATCATCAGATAACAGATCACATGAACATTTGTCATTACTGTTCATCATTCAACTGTGGCACAAATATCTTTCCACATAAACTGCACTTTGTCCTAGACCATGTGAAATTTAAATGTTCTTCAGGTCACCATCTCTTTCTCTGGTTCCCAGTCCTGTACACTGGGGAACCAGTGAATGAGCTAACATTTGTATGAAATATTTCAGCTCTTACTCGGGAGGTCTTGTGACTTTTTTCTCTGATGAGATCCAGAAACCTGTGGAAACACGTGTGAAGTTTTACTGACAAGCTGGAAGTCATGATTTAAAATAACACTGAAGACATAATCAAACAAATCAAAAATGAGCGTGATTGTGTTTAACACCTGGTTAAATTGACTGGTGATTCAAGAGGAATCTGCAAATTTAAAAATGATACTCAGCTAAACTGTGAGGTGAAAACATGCGACATAGGTTTCACAGGTCACTGTGTAAATCTCTGGTATGTTTCTGTTTCACCAGTTTTTACTGAATGTCTGGTTGGGACTCGCTGCCTTTCAGTCATTTGTATCAGCGGCTAAAATCACATTTCTAACAACGCTAAGTTGAGCGATCAACCACAAGCCCTTGTCATCTCTCAACTGAAATATCTTCTCAAAACCAACCTTCTTCCTGGATCCTACAGTGCTCAGAGCAGCAATCTTACTCTCAATATCGGACACCTGTAGAGAAATGACAGAAAACTGAGTGAATGTATTCTTTTCATAAATGGTGAATTGGTGTGTAGCTCTGGGGTGAGGAAACTAAATCTGGACGTGGCTATTTAAAACTAGCAGCACTTGTCCTTTACTATAGAAATCTACAGAAGCACAAAACACTGCAACTTCCATGAAAGTATAAAAACTTAGCATCTCCTAATTCCAAAATAACTTAGTGTGCTCCCGTGAGATAAAATAAATAACCACAAGGCAGTTTAAGAGACATTTACAAAATTCTGAGCCTGTCATTACAATCTGATAGCACACTGTCACTAAACGCAGATACACCAACATGCTCCAGGGGTGGGACCCACCTCGCTCTCGGTGCTCTGGACTCTGGCAGCCGTCAGAGCCACCACATCCTCCAGCTCCGACAGCTCAGAGTCTGCTGTCCCTCCAAACGGATTCTTGGCACTCTGTTCGAGTTTCCAAAGCTTCGTCTCTAGCTCGAACGACTGACTGGCCGTGATGTACACCTGTATGGGTAAGAGAAGACACACACCTGCATCACCTGAAACACGGATGATGCTGGTGACAGGGCTGGGTATCGGTTTAAAACATACGCCTGGTTTCCACTGCCTTAAACTGGGGTTTAAAACTGAAAACAGGAAGGTAATTGATGGATAACATTTTTAAAAAAAATCTTGTTTTTCACATCAGAGTCTAATTTTAAATCTTGTTTTTCACATCAGAGTCTAAGGACATTTTTATCTTTGTTTAAACATCTTTTCACAGCATTACCGTACATTTTAGTAACAACGCAACCAGAGACAGGTGCTTACAATGACAGTGTTTCTTACCAAGATACATCTTTAGAACTGTGCGAGTTTGTCCTGCTTCACTAGTACTAGATATGGATTTACTTTAGTAGAGCTACTCATAAATCTTCTTGTATAACCACATCAGATCTCATTGCTGAGCTTGCTCTTAATTGTAAGAAACCTTTCCTGATTAGATACAGATCTAGTAATTACATTGTTGTTTTCTGGTGGTAGAGAATCTGATTTCTTGCACTTTGGCGCTTTTCTGGGTGAGAAAGCTGCTCAAACTGGACCCAGACTGGAACCAGAAATGATCTGTATGTGTTACAGACCCCAGCCCTGTGGTGAACAGACTGGGACACAACAGACTGGACATTCAAAGCCAGTGCAGACATTCGGCCATGCTTCAGATGAGGCAGGACGGTTCGGCTCAGTTTGACCTTCAGACAAAGAGACGTGGGGGGAAACGAGACATGCAGTTCCTGTTGGAGCTTACATTTTCCTCAAGTTTCTTGAAAGCATCTGCTTGCTTTATGTCAGTCCCTACTAAGTGGGACCTGTCGATCGGCTCTGAGAAGCCGTACTTCACCATTGCGTTTTCTGTGGCATTAATGGTTCTCAGGACCTCAGTGGTGAGGTCACAGAGGGCAGCAGCAGTCGATCTCTGAAAGCCACGTAGAGGGACAGATGTTAGCAGCTGGAAAACAACATGATTCTGCAGCAGCTACCAGCCTGGATGCCAAAATATCACCAGGGTCCAGTGGTGTTCGGTGTAGCTTGGTAATGTGGAGGTTTTTCAGCCAGCTGTGTCGAGGTTAGGCTGACAGTTCAGGTGTTTACTAGAGAGCTCAGTCCTACTACACAAACACTCCATGTCAGAATCTGTTCAGGGTTAATCACCGACTCACATTACGTTGTTATAATGGACTCTGACCTCATTAGTGACAGGGCTCATGTGTGAATGTGTCAGTGCGTTTTTTTCTGGACGTCAAAAATGAAAAGACTGCAGTGAGCATGCTGCCGTTAAATAATGCACCAACATCATCTGGAGAAGCAAAATCCAAATACTTGGAAAGTGAAGAAAGTGAGCACAGGCTATGGCGCGGCTGAACATCATATCTCAGCCATGTCTCCTGCACAACATGGCCAACATAGGCCAGCAGTATACTAGATTAATCTTAGACCAACAAGACATGAGATGCGGTTAGTGCAAACAGGACCAAATCTCACTTGATAGCAGATGGATCTCGTCTGTCAGACGACGAAGACAATGTCGGATGCTTACAAGATAAAAATATATGTATATTTCAGGACTTTGGAGGCCCTGTAATATTTAAAACAAGAGAACAACTTCAATGCACCTTCGATTTAGTGAGTCTTTTTAACAAACTGCGAACAAAAGGTTCTGTGGTCAAAAACCACAACAAATGCAAACTCCAAGGCCATCTGAGTATTGATAAAAAAGACTTCCCATCACACTCGGTGTGGTGGATTAAATACAGAGATGTTGTGTGAATGAACTGAGCCTTCAACTTTCCACATGCCAATCAACACCACTTGTGTTAGTAGCGTCTCCTGTGGTGCAGGCAGTTAACTGCTGTCACTTTCTGCCCTGACACAGAAAGTAGCTGTAAGTGAGGATGCAGTCCTGCAGTCTGATTCAACATCTGTTCCAACAACGTTATATCAGAAACACTGAGTGACAAAACAGAGAATGCATTTCCCAAACCTCCTTCATCCATTTCAGGAAGTCAGTCAAATGTAGAAGAGCCAAGTTATCTCATAATTATAATTAAATCTCACTATGATGAGATCTGTTCTCAAAATTATTTATCAGGAAATACCAAATCATGATAAAGCGTATTTAAACTCTTATTTTGAAGTGGAACTCTTTGCAAGGTCAAAAGCCTAAATATGAAAAATGCAAATGTACCATTTTAAAAAATATCAGTGTTCAGACTTCACTGATGGAAAATAGTCTCTTCTCCTGGGACCGGCCAAGACACTGCTCATGTTTCACTGACTGCAACACAAACAGGAACCTGGACATTTACACATCATCATGGAAGAAATCTTGACGGTTTTAGCTTCAAACTGAGGCTAATACAACAGTGACACTGATATGAACCCGAATTAAGGTCACAAGGTTAATTTCAATAAAATTAACTCCAGGTTCCAATTTGCTGGCTCTGACCCGTGACTCAGTGCAGTTGAGTGAAACAGCTGTCCTGGCGTGTCCTACCTTCTGAGCCTCAGTGGGCATCTCATTGCTGGACGAGCTCAGATCTTTGTCCTTCAGAGAGTCCAGAGTGAGTGCCGGGCCGCCCCTAACAGCGGCCAAACCTTTACCCAGAGAGAAGGGCTTCTTCCTATCATCGTCGTCCGATGATAGGCCTTTGTCACTCAAGTTTCCTGCCAGCTCACTCAGCTTCCTCCTCAGCTTTTCTTCCTCGTTCTGACCGGCCTGATTCTGCAGGAGGACATGCCACAGTATTTAAAGATAACTCACTACATTTTTGCCAGCCGATACAATTAGAGAGGAGACTTCTGGACTTGTGCTGAAGCTGGTCCCTTCTCACCTGGCCAGTGGGGGCCATCTTCTCCTCCAGGCAGCTCAGCAAACTCTCAATGACACACATGCGTTTGTTCAGCTCGCTGATCTGTGACATTCAAGTTCAAGATGCTTTTTATTATCATTCATAACCAGTATCACCAGGATTTTCAGTTTGGGCTCTGAAACCACCAATTTCATCCCAATAAAACTTTCAAACTATATTCATGGTAAAAAGGTGAGTTTTGAGTTGTTCATTAATAAATCAAATTTTTGTACATTTCCCACTTTCTCTGTCTGATGCAAAAATGTTTCTGGTTTTTATCGTATCACGTTCATTTGACTGGAAATAAAACATCATTGGTATTAAACAGCACAAATACACTGGGATGATGATTGATCAGTGATTGGATGTTTGTTCTTACAGGAGGGGCTTGACCCAGATTCTCCTGGGAGGAGGCTCTGCTGTTTCTGCGGCAGTGGGGGGGTTGTTGGTACATGGGGGGGTACCTCTGGTACTCGTCCTCCTCTGAGGTGTCGACATACAGCTGCCGAGCTACCGAGGGGCTGGTCTTAGATAGAGAGCGAGTCCGAACCATCTTGCTGTCCCCATAGTCATCTGACAACACACAGGTAAACACACTGGTAAATATCAGACCAACATACTTGTATCTCTGGTTGTCATCTACAATTTAAAATTAAGCTGTAATTGTTTGGAGATGTCAGTGAGGTTAAATACATGAAGCTGCAGTTCCTCTCCCAGACACTAGGTGGACCCTAACCACCGAACACACAACAACATTAAGAGGGTCAGCAAGAAACTTCATTCCTGTTTATGAGGTTTGTGTACTCTGCATGCTGTGTTCTGTGTGTACTGACCAGCTCTCATGGCGTACCGGTCCAGACTCTTCCTGCGGTTCATTCGGTGGTTGTACATGTCGTAGTCCACATTGCTCCTGTAACACCTATCTTCCTGCATCTGCTAAAAATGCCATAACAAAATTAATCAATTGTTACAATCTGTTGCTCAGATCAATAACTAGATTTTTTTATTGGCTCAGTTATCAATGCTCAGTAAACTGGGACACAGGTTGGAAGAATTATATCTGCTCAGGCTGAATGCATGGGTCATTCTGAAGTGACTGAAAGTCAAACAACCACAGAGACATGGGAAATAACAAAGAGACAGAACTACAAAGATGCAGGAAAGAGACACAACATGACTACAAAAATGCACTATACAACCACAAAGAGACTCAAAACCTCAGATTAAATAAAAATGCATGAATCAGTGAATCCACTTTATTTTAGACTGAACAAGTTCATAACAACAGGACAATGTGATTCTGTTTGCACATATGTAGCAGTGTCAGGAGACACAGGACCAGTCCTGTGAACATACGTAAACCTGTCAGCCTTTGGTGTCACCGTACCTGCACAGAGGGTCGTCGTGAATGAGGCAGATATTCCTCTGTGTCAAAGTCCATAGGATGAACCGACAGCAGACGTTTGCGCTTCCGCATCTGAAAAGAGATGAAAACACAGGAAACACAGATTTTACACCAGCAGGTGTCAGGTCAGAGTCACATTCACATCATTTATATTTTTTATGTTACCACTTTGTAGCGCTGAGCCTCGGCCTCGCTGCGGTCATCCTCTTTACAGTTATACATGTCTGCAAATAAAAACGCTGACATTAATTCTGAAATAGAAGGCAGAGTTTGAGCTCACATTTACAGACAATCATGTAAAAACTGTTATTTTTCATTTGTACAGGAGAAAACATGTTTGTACCAACATGTAAATGTCTGTCTGTAATGACTGTCTCTGTTTTTTTGTCTACATTTTATCTTGTGAAGTACTTTGTTCAACATGCTGTTTTTAAAGTACAAATAAACTTGATTTGTTTAGATTAGATTTGACTCACGGCTGTGGATGTCTGGCATGCTCTGAGTGTCGTCTTCTCGACCTCCTGAAGAAAAAAATGGTTTGTATGTGAGTCATGTCAGCCTCATAAACTTTCAGTTTACAGGATTTTAAAGTAATTTTCTCATTAGTACCAAACATGTTTTCTAATCATTTTGATATAAATTCCTCATTATTTCCAAACAGCTGAGTCTTACAGGTAACAACTGACTCCTGCGTGTAACAGATGAACCTTATGGGAAACCTACAGGTAACAAAAGGTGTGTTGACTCACCCTCTCCATTCAGCCTCTTATATAGTAACCTCATCACTTTGGCGCTGCCGAAATGTTTGAACCGGTTTCTGAAATGATCGTGGTACCAACCCAGAGTCCCCATCTTCAAAACTCTGCAGGTACACAACATAAAAGGCAACACAACATGGGTGAATTAGTACACAGTGCACAGGGTTTAACCTCAGAGTGTTTACCTTGCTGTGTAGGTGCAGTCTCACCTGGTCATGCGGCAGTTGTCACACACCCAGCCATGCTCCTTGTTGTTGTAGCGACTACAGGACTTGCAGGTGTACAGGTGACAGTCCAGACACTGGTGTTTGCTGTTGAGCAGGAACTTGAAGGGCTGCAGGCAGCGGATACACAGCCAGTTGACCAGTTTACTCTGAGAGCCCAGCAGCTCCCACTTCATGTCCTCCTTCTCGATCTTAGTCTTCAGGTCCCTGAAATCAACAACACAGGAGGACAGAGTCACACACAGTTCACCTTCCTCTACAGCCGTGGTTCTCAAAGTGTGGGGCGCGGCCCACTAGTGGGGAATAAAAACATGATAGGTGGGGCGCAATGAACAGAGAAAATTAGAAATGGGTCATTAATACAAGTAAATTAAAATAACATCAATTCGGGGCCCGGGAGAAAAAAGTGGAACCACAGTGCAACAATAACGGTTTAATGTCGGCAGGTTAACTGCCGTGCAACAATATAAGGAAACGTACACACAGAGGGCCAATAGTGTACGTAGGGGACATATTAATGTTTAGTTTAGTTTAGTTTATTTCAAGCATGTAAAAAATAAAATAGCATTACAGAAATAAAATTGTGAGAAAAGAAAAAAAAGGTAGTGCATATACAACACAAGAAGAAAAAACTAATAACAATATAAAGACAAAATAGTACACAATTCAGTCATATCACATTCATGAAGTAAATTACAAATACTACCACCATTGCATGCTTGAAAGGGAGTAGAAAGAAGTACAGACTTATCTAGTTCTACCCCCTTTCTTAGACCATGGTATAGTTATGCCAGCGCCATCGACCCCATCAACAACCAGTCAAACCCCCAAAAACCGCCAAGAACCAGCCCTGACATGCACCCAACATCCAGCACCAAACAACCTACACCACAGTGACTCTACTTGCACTCAAACACAAATTCGTCATTGCACACACAGATCGTCGTGTACCAACTATATGAAATAAAATTGTTAACTAACTCAATACAAAACAACATTCACTTAATCAACACCACAAGATTAACAAAGTCTATACATTAATTTTATTATCATACACTACACCCTGAGTACTCCCATATGATCTGCACTATACCTCATCTTTCCTATACCTTGAAATACAGCCTCTTTTATATTTAAACTGTTTTATGCTTGTACATTGTTTTAAATCGTCCTTTAATTTGTTCCACAATTTTACACCACTTACAGATATACAAAAACTTTTTTTTGGTTGTACGTATAGAGTAAATTTTTAAGTTTAAATGGCCTCTTAAATTGTATCCTCCCTCTCTCATTAAACAGTTTTTGAATTCC
>NW_018128095.1:145624-180058 GCF_001952655.1 Monopterus albus
TGATGAAGCCTATCTTTCGCTTGGATTCACGGTAGGAATGGTGGGGGCAGAGGAGGGACCCATGTGTGTCTTGTGTCTTAAACCACTGGCAGCAGACAACATGAAACCTAACAAATTAAGAAGACATTTAGAGACAACACACCCCAGTCAATTGCTGAGCAGCTCATTCTCCCTGCTGCTGTAGACATGGTGTCGATTATGCTGGATGAGACAGGTGCTGCAAAATTGAAAACTATCCCCCTGTCAAACGATACAGTTGCACTTATATTTTATCCGTTTTCAACTTAGTGTTATTTGATAATTCAATCAATTTGAAATTTTAAAACTGGCCAATTTCGTTATAATTTTTTGTCAAGTGGGGCTTAAAAATTCGCCCACCCTCTTAAGTGGGGAATGACAAAAAATGTTTGAGAACCACTGCTCTAGAGAAAGTTGGCAAAAGAGTTTCTGCTCAGGTTTTGGGGAAAACCTGCCCGAGAACCCTCATGTATTTACGTTTCCTTCAGTGTCACAGGGATTTAGTGGCAGTTGTGTGTATGTCCACGGGGGGCACTGCACACAGTAGCTGCTCATTCTGCCGCTGACGATGGAGACACTAAATAAACTTGATAATCTTGGCCGACATACAGGATCAGTAGACTTACAGTAACCTAGTTAACATTCCTATTATTTGTCATTAAAATGAGCACATTCTTGACCAGTTCGAACAGCTGTGACAGCTGTATCTGAGCGAACATGCTGTGAATGAACAGTGTGCCCTCAGTGTTTCATGTGATAATGACACTAAATGTCCACATTCACCTCGATGAAACACACTCCTGTGTACTTGTCAACATCTGTTGCTGTTTAGTATCACACACACTCACCACTCTGAGATTCCTCTAAGCTCCATTTAAATGCTAGAACTGATCCCTCAGTGGTCCACAACAAGAACCTGACCATCAAACAGTTGTGATGCTGTGGCCTACAAGTTTAAAACTGAAAGTGTAAGGCTACAGAGACAAACCTCAAAGACCTTTTAAAGTTCAGGAGCCTCCACTGTTGTCATCAGTCTGGAAGGTAATGTGGGAATCTCTTCATGTAGCTTGGTCACAGATACATTCGTAAAGATTGGCACTAATGAGAGATGAACTCTTACTGCTTTAAAAACTAGAAAGCAGCTTCTACAATATCTGTGACATTTTGTAGCAGTAGGATGATTTTTTTTTTAAATCAGTTAAACACTTTTCATTGTTTTTATATCTTAGTTTTCATGCTGAACACCAGTGTAAATACTGTAGCTGATAATGTATGATTAAAAAAGACATCTGTATTGGAAATAAAACTGAAATACTGTCTGACTTGCTCAGCATGTTTCTATTTTTTCTGTATGAATGTTTCCACACAGTGATAATCAGTTACTGATCCATTCAAACTGAATCAAGTCATTATTGATCATCACAGATGTTTCTGTAGGATATCTTTAACCCAGACTCTCCCTGCAGCTGTTTGTCAGTTCGCCCCCAGGGCTGATGGGAGTTGGAGTCTTTTGTGAAACACAGGGGTTTTTGTGCATTTACTGTTTGTGCTGCAGACTTGGGTCCATGTGACTGAGCCGTGATCAAATGCAACAACAATGGTGTCTTTCACAGTCACATTCCTGCAAACTTCACATAAGCCAGACTCAGTTTGTCTTCACAAGCAGCTGCTCTCATCATCCTGGCTCCCACGGACATTATTATAGACCCTGTTAAAATGGGCTGTCTACAGGTGAATGGGTTTGTGAACGTACCCGAGTCTCTCCTCTTCTTTTTTTCGTAGGTTAAAATCTCTCTGAATCACCTCCCACACATGTTTGGCTTCTTCATCGGTCAGACGGGAAAGATCCAGTTTACGCTCCATGACACTGAAATAGTCAATACATTCAGATTAAACAAAAGCTGCAAGAACAGATTACTTTTGTTCTCAGAGAGCAAAATGATCCCAATAGACAAAATGGCAGGAGTTAGTTTTAACGCTAACCCAGCTCCTGGAAAACGTTTACAACTTCTGGTTGACCTTTCCACCATCTTGTCTGCAGGCAGGTCCTGCTCCATACTTTGAGAATCGTGTTACAAATATTTAGTGTAAATATTTTTTTTAGCACAAAGTTGAAATATTTCAAGAAAAAAATTCATAATATTATACTACGTTGATATCATCTGGACACAAACAAGCCATGAAACAAAAGTCTAAATGACTTTCACTGGATTTTAAGTTAGAAAATGTTATTCAGTTTAACGTTCAAGCTGAAAACTCCCTGCACAAACTGTCAGTTTAAATACAAGCCGAGCTGTGGTGATGTTCTGATTTCCGCTGCAGTTGGTCACCACACCCTGACGTTCAAAAAGTTCAGATCTGTTGTTTGATCCAGTATTGGTTAGTTGATCCATTTTTTGACAGAAATGGTTTTGTAGACACATCAAATTATCAGTTCTGCTGTGAAATGTAACATTTTACAGATTAAAGGATTAAAACAATTATTAAAGACAAGTAAATGGAAATACCGAGTTAGTGCATCAAACAGTTCTACGCTAACACAGTGAATGAAAAGACCTGACAGTAACTTTACATTGATGAAATGAAAGTTATAAAGGTTACAGTGATAAAGAAAGTCAACAACTGGGGTTAAAGTGCAGAGATAACAGACTGACCGTGTGTCTTCAGCTGGAGTGGTGAAACACCCAAGCGTAACCGAGAATCTGCTGATCACATGATGAACGTCCAGCTGATGACAAGCCACAGATGTAGGCAGCAACACAGTACACATGCTGGAATACAAAGAAGTCCACAGTGAAACGCACAAGCTGCTGTGAAGGAAAATCTGACATTTTCAGACTTAAAATATATTTTTTGGAAAAACCTTGAGACAAAAGAAAAGTACTAATTCAAGAGAAAAATGTAATTTTATGAGGTGAAAGTTGATATTAAGAAATAAAGTTGTAATAATTTAATGTGACAGAGACATAAACATGTTTAGAATGTGTTTTTGAGCAAAGCTCATGGTCTTCCTCCTGCTCAGTCAGCAGAGTGTAGCTATTGACTGTGGCCACTGGAGGGCGCTGCAGGTCCGGCTGCACAGTGGATGAGCTCATTGCTAACACTACTAGTAAGCCTAGTATTAAGAGAGGAAAACAACACAAAATATACCGTAGCTACAACAAAAACTGAAAAATAATTAATAAAAATGAAGAAAACCTGTGGCATTAAAAAGGAATGAAATTGTTTTAACAAATCATTTTTAAAATTAATACATACTCTATTGTTAAATTAAAAACTTGACGTTACAATATGTAACCTAAAAGGTATAGCTGACATTCCTGGAAAAAAAACAGCAAGAGGAAGTTGGATTTTGAAAGAACACACACTGCCTTGAGTACTTACAGATTACTTACAGGTTGTCACTCTAATAAACACTTAACCCACGATAGTATGATTGGACAATAACCCTCAGTGAAATACCTGTAAATATATCTTGTACAGATTATACAGATTCATACAGGTCTCTAGTTTTAAATACTCTATTTTTATTCCTATTTATCTCATTTCAATGAGCATTCCTTTGTCTGTCTGTCTGCATTGTTTACTGCGTGTCTATACTGCTTATTTTGCATTGTATGAACTGTCTGTTGCTTGTTTATACTGTTTATTTTTGTTATATCACACAGCCTTGTGCTGGTTTACTGTTTACTTGGCCCTTGCATGGGGATATGTACATGCACATTGAGAGCAGATGTACCAGAGTCAAATTCCTCGTGTGTCTGACACACTTGGCCAGTAAAGCTGATTCTGAGATTCAGTGTTAATTCTGGTTTTACTTCTTGTAGCATCCAACTTCTTTTTAGTTGCAACTTTTTCGAATGCGGTCTGCATTTGGGACTGTAAGCTGTTGTGGGTACCTTTACCTGTAAAAACACAGCAGTAACACGTCTGCCTGCTTTGTCCTTTCGGGAGACTCGTGGCTCGTGCAATAAGTGCAAAGGCAGAGTTCGCCCAAGTAGGAAGTTAGGTTGAGAGGCAGGTAGGCCATCCAATGGTTTTGCTCTGACCGGGTGAAATTACTGGTCAGGAGTTTACAGCCCTGCTGCTGCCACAGATGGTGCTGATGTATTTATTGCCATTGGGATGAAAAGAAAATTTCAAGAAATATAACAAAAATGCTTCTGAAAAGAATCGCCAACCCTACGTTTAAGGTAGCACTAGCATGATGGCCCAAATCAGTCAACTCTGCTTTGCCCACTGCTCCCTCTTCCTGCTCCACTGTGCTTTATTATGACCTGCCACGCTCCGCCCAGCTATTCACATATTTGTTGTTATGAAATCAGAATAAATGAGAATGCAACAAAACCCCACTGATCAAGCAGAAATCTGCTGTACCCAACCAGATATGATCTGCAGGCTGAAATGAGACCTACAAGCTCACATAGCTCAAGAGGATTTAGACACGACATCTTCATTTGCTGTCCATTAAGTCTGTTTTGTATGAAACTTTGGGTTTCTGTGTGGGGTCAGAGGTTGCCATGTTGGGTACAAAGATGAGGACAAATTTAGGGTAATATCAGGGACTTGTGTAAGTATTACCAGTGTCTTTGTAATACTGTACATTTAAGATGCATCTATGCTGTTGTTCACTTGTGAAGTAAACTATCTGAAATGGGAACTGCTGAGTCCTGGTCCTTCTTTCAACTTTCACAAGACAGAAAAACTCTCTCTTTAATGACTCTTGATGTTTATTTTTAAATTAATTTTGTCTCACTGTCTCGACATTGTTTCATTTTACTATATTTTTCTTGCTCAATTTCTTCATTTTTTATTTTATATTTCTATAAGTTTATACTTGACAAAATTTTTCTTTAAATGTTTTTCTAAATTTAGTTTTTTCTTCAGTGCGTTAGTACTGATAGCATATAGCAAATAATTACATTGTATGGTGAATGAAAATCTTCTCTGCAACAAAAATTTAATTCCTGGGATCATTTGAACAAATGTTATTTTACTTTTCTATATAAGAATCTACCACTTAGACATAGCGACAGGTGTGTTTGTGTCACCTGTTCCTTCATGAGGAAGTAGATCACAGAGTCAAATGACGGTACTACTTTTGGCGAGGATCAACAGAACAATGCTGGCGAAGGGGCTGAAGAGACGTGGCTGACAGAAGGTGGCCATCATGACAATGACGCCATACGACATCCAGTAGAGAAGGCAACACACCGCCATGGTGATGACCATGTAGAGGATGTGAAACTCTGTGGTGAGCCACTGGGCATCTGATAGGACCCAGCTGACAGATGAAATGCAGGGCAGCAATGATCAGAACCTGAAAGATGAAACCAAGGACAGAAAGGATCACCAGTTTCATAAACATGACTATTTACTACACATTTTGATAAAAGAGGACTTTAAAAATAAACTTACTTCAGCTTAGAGAACAGTTCAATTCTTTCCACTGAACAATCAACTGATTATTCAAGAAAGCACCTGTCAGATGTATTGATAATGAAAAAGATGGTTCCAGCCTTACAATTGAATAGTACAACCCTACCTGAAGTTGTATGCAAATTGATCAATTTGCAACAAACGTCCAAAACTAAAATATATAAACATACAACAATATAAACTGTGTGTGCATATATATTTATAACTACTCTATCTTTGTTTTCCTAATAGACATTCTTTCTCTTTTCTTGTTCTCTCCGTCTTATCTTGCTTACTCATTGCCCTACAGAAGAACATGGTATATGCACACCGAGAGCCACTTTACCGGAGTCAAATTCCTCGTGTGTCCAACACACCTGAACAATTTCTCCGTCCATATCAACGAGCAGCTGGTCCCCAGCCCCTCCAGACCATGGCTGCCCACCAATAGTTTGGGGCCCATTTGTTGCACATCATCAGGTTGCTGCAATGGTCGCAGGACAGGATGGACAACACAATCAGAGACATGATACCTGAGGACAAAGATGGGAAATGTTTGGGTTAAAATATGAAGACAAGGGAAAAATTAAGAACTCTGAGAAAAAGAATGAAGTAACTCAGCACAGACTGAAACTTGCCTCAGCCCGGTGCTGCAGAATTTGTTTACTCGTTTTGCGGAAATTACCTGCTACATCTTCCTGTTTTCAAAATAGAGATCTCATGCACTGCGTTATTTTACAAAATAAATATCAGCTCCACATGCAGCTGAAAACAAGTCACTGTTATGACTTGTCTCCTTAGTTATTCTGCTTTATTTATTCCTGAATTAACTTGTCTCTCTTCAGATCACATTCAGACAAATCTGCAGCACAAATACCACAATCAACCTTACTCAGTGACACCAGGAGATCTGCTTCTGTGTGTAATGTGGTAACGAACATTACAGCCTCTATGAGCTGGTAATAACTGAGTTTTTGTTTGGTGTCCAAGTATGAAACCTGACCAGAGACTTTCACCTCAGTAAATATTTGCTCAGATCTGTGCTGGGTCAGCCACAAGTTGGATCAATACAGACCCAGAGTGTGTTTAACACTACATTTCTTTCTAACCCTTAGTTTTCTCTGCCATTATGTTGCTAATTTTTCTGTTAACTGATATGTGTATCCGGTATGTTTTAAAAGTGTGAGCCGAGGAAACGTGACAGAGACAGAGACAGAGCCCTGACCTTTGATCCAAGCAGCATCCCACACATCACCTGCTCATTTACACTGATGACGAATTTCTAAACAGCTCAGGAACAAAAGTTCATACGGTCACTGTTGATGTCGCAGTGATGGTTGAGACAAATATTTTATCAGTGTTACTCCAGGGGCTAAAACTGGAAAGTCCAGTTTCATACAGAAAGGCTCCTGAATCTACAAAAGAGCAGATGTCCTGGAACGAGCGTCTAACAGGGTCTAAACCAAGCTTAACATCACTCTGGGAATAGCGCTGGTTTAACTTAATTTAATACTGTGCTTCTAATATTTTATACATAAAACAAGGCTTTTAACAATATCACACTGTGGAAAATATGTACATTTTTCTACAAAAAGCTCATTTTTGTTCAATAAAAGAAGCCGAAGCACCAAACATAAGCAGCCACACAACAGAGAGTAAGGAACATTTCAGACAAAGGTGGCGCTCTTGCTGTGACAGCTAGAATATTAAATGGAAACCTATTGCCACTTATGAAATTCACAAGTTTTAATCTACTATAACGGCTGGTGTCATGAAGTTGATCTGTCTAAGAATATGAAAAGTAAAGGATGGACAAAGAAGGATGTTCCAGCCTACAGCAGGTGATGTTACACTGTCAGGTGATCAGAAAATCAAAAAAAAAAATCTGAAAACAGAGTTCCTGTTCACAGCTAATATGACTGGTCTCAAGTTTTGTTAAAACCTCAGAGAAATTTCAAAATATAAAGACGTGCTAAAAGAACAAGTTTGATATTGCTCAAGGCAAATTATGTCTCTATTATACACTTTATGCATCTATCACAACAAAAAAAATTCAACTTAAAAGGTCAGTTTGGGTGTGTAGTATCTACAGTAATAGAAGCACCTGTCAGTAAAGTGCCCAGTGTGCAGCCTCCACAGTGATCACACAGCTGAATCAACACCTCTGTGAAACAGTCTGAACAAACTGATCATCATCACTGTTGTGGAGAAGGATTTACTGTTAGATTAGCCTGTCTTAGTGTGAGACAGGGGTTCCTAACAAACTGACTACTGCGTGTCCTACATCAGAGACGTGCAGCTGCCTGAGTCAAAACAAACATGTCCCACTCAGCCTGAGGACTCATACTTTGACCCTCTGGTCAATATTGCCCTGAACACAAAGCGACACACTGAGACACTGAAGGACTGTGCTGATCTGGTTCTGAGCTCGGACGTCTGGATCACAGTGGGGCCCACAATGAAACCAGCTGCTGCTCTGCTGCTGATTCTACTGCACGGCTGCCTGGCAAACCATGGTAACGCGGCTTGATCTCATTCTCCTCATTACTGTGGTACAAGTTGTCACTGTACTAGCTCTAATACAAGTAGGAAAAGTACTAGAAAGTGTCAGTAATACTGGGAGCAGAGGTAGAAGTAGTGGCAGTGGTAGTACATTATAAACTGAAATAAGCTGTGATAAAATTTGTATTTTGGTGCATGCAACTTGAAGTGCTTTACAGCCATGACTGCAAATACAGAAACAAAAAAGGTAGGATTAAATGTATTTAAACTACCTCTGGATGATTTGTGAAGAAATAGTTCTATGTCTGGATCAAGTAATCAACTACTGAACTTAAGTACAATTTTGTATTTTCTTGATTATTTCCATTACATAACACACTACATTATACTTCTTCCAGTGCAAATTATAAGGAAATACTGTGCTATTGAGTTCCAGATTTTAGATATAGAACTTATGATCATTATAAACGTGTCACAAACTAACTACCACCTGTTAATGGTGTAATTCAAACCAGCTCCACCGCGCCCTGCTACACAGCATTAAAATACTACTGACAAATACAAATACTCAGTTGCTGGGGACTTTGTTTAATCATGACTACTTTACTTTCAGTACCTTTAACAAATTTTGGTTACCTTTACATAATTTTTCAGTTCAAGACTTTTACTTGTAATAAAGTATTTTTAAATCACAGAACGTTTTACTTAAGGATCTGAATACTTCTTCTACTAATGACCAGAACCATCTGTAACCCATCACAGTAATGATAGTAACAACAACAGTAATACAGTAATGTAACAGTAACCTAATTTCAATAAATTTAAACACCATGATTACCTGATTAGCTACCCTAGCTAAAAGCAATACAGCTAGTAGTTTCTGCAGTAAATCCTGCTTCACAAAGGTGATGATGTTTTATTCTACAGTACTACTTATTCTGACATTGTGTAAATGAGTGGACAAAACTGTAGCAACACCTCTTAAAAAGCATACAGCAGAGGAGAAGCTACTAAACTGGAGGATGACTGTGCAACAGGACCGATGATTTTTCTTTTTGTAGTTTTCCTCAGCAGCCAGCTGGCCTCGCAGCTGTTGGTCCGCAGCCGGAGGGCAAATCAAGTGTTTGAGGAGCTGAAACCAGGTATGTTACCTGTTTAAAAGGTCTAAATCAGTGATCTACAACCGTTCAGTATTGTGGATTACTGTGTTACAGCAGTGACTTTCCATTGTCAAGGTTGTACACATTCGTAGTTTATGGACAAGTGGACAGAAAAGTAGTTCTGACTCATTTGAGAAGCCTCGGTAGATCATGGGCCCCAGGGGTCAAGGTTCAACCGGAAGTGAGTCGGGTGTGATGATACACTCAGCTCACGAGACAAGACAGTACTTGATACAATAATGCTATTTTTAAGAACTCCTCAGTGACTGAAAGTCTCTAGATGCATTTTGAAATGTTTTAACTAATCATCTTGTACTGAATGTCATTTCAGTTCTACTTCCTGAATGTGAATTATTACATGCAGTAAAAGACAACAATATGCAGCACTGTTAAAGGTTTTGCTGTGTGTGACTTTCTGAACTATTTTCACGCTAACTGCACCGCACTAGACAGTGACATCATCCGGCAAAGGCACTGGGTTGACCAATCAGATATAGGGGACGATTGGGACATGGACACCCACGGGAAGGAGACTCTTTAGTTTACTTTCTTAGCATGAGTATTAACTACTATTCACTGTAGGATTTGGGGCGCAGTTAACACACCATAACGACACGCGATGCATTTTCATTAGCACTGGATGTTAAACTGTGTTTTTTAATCTATCAATCCCGACACACAGGTGGTAGAATTAGTGGAAAGGTAGAGTAGGCTACGTTAGCAGCATGGCTAACCAAAACACAATGGAAATTCATGGGCTGGAAATGTGAATGAAGCCACATCAACTCATCACAACGTGGCCGTATCACACTTGCAGCACTCCCCCTGCAGCCCCTTGCCCCCGACCAACGCAGCCCCGTGTGTTAAAACACAGCAGAAGTTGTATTTTTGCTGGACTGTGTTGAGCAGACGCAGTGGCACGAAATCTCGCCACACACCTAGAAGTGAATGTTAATATTTCATGTTGGAACGTCAATCAAAACAGCAAGAGAGGAAATGATCAAGAGACAAAACAACGTAAGAACAAAAATATGAAACAACAAGGAGACAAAATTATGACAAACACACAAAAACTATGAAGAGAAAAACAACAAAAACATACACACAAAGGGATACAAGATAGCTACAAAACAGATAACACAGCAACAAGAAGACAGAACATAACAACAGACACAACAGAAAAGATAAAACAACAAATGGTAAATGGTCTTTTGCAATCGCATGAAAAAGTAATGGCACCGTTTGCAGTTTCCTGCATAAACTGGTCATGAAATGTGACCCGATCTTCACCAAAGTCACAAATATCAACAAACACAACATTTCTAAGCTACAGCGCTTCCTGTAGCTGTGGATCAGACCTGCACAACGTTCAGGAGGAGTTTTGGACCATTCTTCCTGACAGAGCTGCTTCAGCTCAGACATATTCTCAGGACATCTGGTGTGAACGTCTTGAGGGCGTTTCATAGCGTCTCTGTTGGGTTGAAGTCTGGGCTCTGACTGGGCTGCTCCAAAAGACAGGTTTTGTTTCTCTGAAGCCATTCTGTAGTAGATTTACTTCGATGTTGAGGTTTATTGTCCTGCTGCCTCACCCAATTTGTTCAGAGTTTCAGCTTGCTGACAGCCACCTTGACATTATCCTATAGGATACCTGGATAAACTGGGGAATTCATTTTCACTCCAGAGTGGCAAGTGGTCCAGGTCCAGATCATGATAATCCTCCACCGTACTTCACTGCTGGGATGATGTTTTCATGTTGGTATGCGGTTCTCTCTTCACACCATACATAGCGCTGTGTGTTCCTCCCAGACAGTTCTACCTTGGTTTCATCTGTCCGTAGGACATTTTCCCAGTAGTGTTGTGGAGTGTCAGGGTGGTCTTTGGCAAACTTCAGGCTGCTGCAGTGTTGGTTTTGGAGAGCAGTGGCTTCCTCCGTGGTGTCCTGGTTACCATGCCTGTTCATTATTTAGCATTTGGCTGACTCATGAACAGAGATGTTAACCAGCTCCAATGAATCCTTCAGGTCTTTAGCTGTTACTCTAGGGCTTATTTTTCCCCTCACTGATCGTTCTGCGTTGGGCCTTTAGAGTGATCCTGGCTGGGCGCCCACATCTATGGAGAGAAGCCACAGCACCAAATTGTCTCCATTTATAGACAGTATGTCTAACTGTCGAATGGTGAATATCTAAAGTCAGTGAGATGACTCTGTAACCCTGTCCAGCTACATGCAGATCAACAACTCTTGAGCATAGCTCTTCTGAGATCTTTTTAGTGAGGCCTGGCTCACATCAGCTGATGCTGCTTGTGAACAGCACACTGACACTGTCTGAATGTTTTCATAAGTCAGGGTAGCACTAAACCACTCCTCCAGTCTCGCTTCATTGACTGGACTCCAGGTTTGCTAACACCTGACTCCAGCTGACCTTTAGTGACATCAGAAGCTTGGTGTTGCCCTGACTTTGTCCACCATCACTGTGTATGTTTAATGAGTGCGTTCAACAAAGACATGAAAGATCAGGACTGTCTGTGTTTTATCAGCTTAGAAATACTGTGTTTGTTATTTGACTCTGGTGAAGATTTCATGACCAATTTATGGAGAAAACCAGGAAACTGCAAAGAGTGCCGTGACTTTTTCTTGTGACTATTTTTCTAGTGCTTTTCTATGAACTGAAGCACACTCAAAGCACTTTACACTATTTCCCATTCACACACACATGCAATCACAAATTTGCTTACCGGTGATAACACCCCGAGCACCCAGGGTTCAGTTCCAACTCTCAGGTTAGAAGACGACCCGCTCTACGAGACAGAAAACAACCACAGATACAAAATGACCACAAAACACAGCAATAAACAAAACCACAAATAGATCCAAGATGGCCACAAAGAGAAACAAAATGACTACAATGAGGCAACATGACTATAAGGACATGGACAACAACCACAAGGAGACAGAATGGCCACAAAGACACACACAGACACCAAACGATCAGACTGTGAAACTCCTGTGTCGCAGGGGTGGGGCCATGACTGCGATGTCTTCGCATGTTTTATTCTACACTTACAGGAAACCTGGAGAGAGAGTGTTTCGAGGAGATCTGTGACCATGAAGAAGCCAGAGAGGTGTTCGAGCAAACGGAAAAAACAGTACGACTCCACTTTGTTCTGACCTAATTCAATAATTAACCTCTAATCACAACAATAAACCTGACCAGAAAACAAACTCTGTCCTTCAGGAGAAATTCTGGGAGAAATACCAGGGTAAGTACTGCTGACACACACACACACACACACCTGTTCCTATCAACATTTTCAATTTCTGCGTGGAAAAAACTTGTGACTAAATGCCAACAACCTCATTCTGAACTGCTCTGATTTGTGTTCATCTGTCTAGGAAACTCATGGACAGTGACGTCCATTTATGAACTATTTTTCACAGAACTACAACATAATTCTCTATTTTTTCTATCCCCGCTGTGCTTGCTCAAGGGGGATTAATTGGGTTTTTCCTATATAATGATAATAATAATAATAATAATAGTAGTAGTAAAGTCTAGATTTTACTTTGTAAAGTGTCTTTTGACTTTTGTCAAGATTTGGCGCTATACAAGATACATACAAATTGAAATGAATATTTTTTTTTCTTAACTCTAGAAACTCACACTTTCTCCATTTCTCTTATGGTTAGCACAGAACTGTGTAAGCCTCTCCTGGAAATATCCCAGTAATTAAATGTTAAACAGCAGCTAATTTATTAGGAGATGATGAGAAAAGTTTCCAGAATGTTTGCTGGAACATACAGGATGGGCAAAAATGTAAGCTAAATTTGGATGAAAGATGGTGGCCTCCCATTATTGTTTCTGCAGTGACAGAGGTGATTAGAATAGCTTAGCCTAAAGACTGGAAGCAGAGGGAAAATGCTAGCCTAGCTAAGCTTCCTGTACAGAGAAACTGTAACTGTACCAGGGTTAATACACGGCTGTTTGTATTCTTTGACAGCTTTACTTCTGATCTGGTCTAACTTTGTGCAATATTTAATTTGTAATGTCATTATGTGTACTACAAACATGAACAAAGTCCAGCACAGCTCACACACACCAGCCTGAGCACACAACCATCTAACTCCCTGTCCGTTTGCTGTCCAGTCTGTAAAGGAACTCAGATAACCAGAACCGAAACAGGCGTCGACACTGTCAGACAATGTATAGCAGGTAAAAAAAACAAACAAACAAAAAAAAACACCTAAAGCCTGATCAAACTTATGAAAACACACGTACATATAAACTGACAGAGTACGGGTATGTGTATTTTCAGGTCACTGTATTTATGACAAGGAGGCGAACTATGAAGGATATATCAACATCACAAAATCAGGGAAGCTGTGTCAGCACTGGAAACACAGCTTCCCACATCCTATTATGAGGTAACAAACTAAATCACTGACAGCCAATTAAACGACGTGTTTGTTCACCCATCTGACTGTTCACCTTTCTAATTACCTGTCTGTCTGTAGGGAGTTTAATGCCTCAGAACCAAACAGCACCTTGAAGGAGAACTTCTGTCGAAACCCTAATGACAGTCCAGAGGGTCCCTGGTGTTTCACTCAAGACCCAACAGTCCAGAAAGAGACCTGCAGGGTACCAATATGTGGTAAGTATCTGCTAGTACTAATAACAACAACAACAACAACAACAAGAAGTAGTACCACTGGTACTCATGTATATTCATCCTACTAGCTCTTGATCTCTACAATCTAGGAATGGAACAGTACAATGTTACTAATGCCAATAGTAGTAACTGAACATTAGCAGTAGGAGTGGAGGATTCAGACAGCTCTGAGTCACACTTCACTAACTGTAATATGATTCACAGAGATTTTAATTGGTAGAGCTTGTTAGGGGTCATACACACTATGGGAATAAGCTCTGCCTGCAAAGACAAGTTCAGTAACAGTTTGAATTTATTTGACCAGAGAGCAAACAGGCAGCTCTGAACTCAAGTACTTTACCTGCCACAGGGCAGCGATCGGTCAAATGGAGACAAGGTCTTTAAACTGGACCATTTTTGTCAGGAAAACCCCGCCTACTTTCATACTTGCACTCATCGGGCCAATCACTGTGTAAAGTGGGCAGGATTGTCAAATTGTCTGCGAAGCTACAAGCTTAACTATGCACACTTTCCTTTTCCGGTCAAGGCGAGGTCTTCGTCCCACCCACTGTGGCCCTTAAACCGGTCCAAACCGGTGAGTGTTTACCAAACTATGGTTTAGATTACACTGGCAACTTGGGCATCACCCTGGGAGGCCACACCTGTCTGCAGTGGTCATCGCCAGTTGCAACAGCCCTCAGCAAGGACAAGGAGTTCATCCCCGAGGTCAGTCTGCAGGGCAACAAGTGCCGTAACCCCGACAAAGACCCAGAGGGCCCCTGGTGCTATGTGGAAGATTCCGGAAATGTGACAATCGACTACTGTGACCTGGAGCTCTGTGGTGGGTATTTCAAGTACAAATTGGCAGATTATTTTACTGGTGCAACTCTCTGCCTCACCTGTCTCGGTGCACCTGTCGGTCTTCCAGAGGATCCATTGTTTGATGACGGACTGATGACAGAGACTGTAGGCATGGAGCGCTCCGTCGTCACGCCCACCAGGAAAATGATGTTCAGTCCTCGTACCTTCGGACAAGGAGAGAGTGGTACGTCCCTTGATTAGTCGGTCAGGTAACAGCACCATGCCCTTACACAGATAATCAGCTAAGTGGCAGACAGAGTGCCAACATAAACTTAACTGGTTAGAACACAGACAGAGTTGCTGCCTGGCTGATGCCTTAACTGACCAGTTATCAGCTTATTCTGTGGTTTGGTGATTAGCTAACAGGTTTACTGTCTAGTTAACTGGTTTACAGTCTGGCTCACCATTGTACTGACTGGTTTAATCAGAGTGTGGACAGCGCCCCCTGTTTGAAAAGAAGGGCAAGAAGGACGCAAAGGAGGATGAGTTGTTGGAGTCGTACAGAGGGGAACGCATCGTCGGGGGCAATGATGCTGAGGTGGCCTCAGCACCATGGTAACCACACTAACAACAAGAGGCTATCACCATAGTAACCACAGTCATAACAAGCTGTCACCATGGTAACCACTGAAAACAAGCTGTAACCATGGTAACCACACTAACAAGAAGCTGTAACCTTGTTAAATGCACAAGTACCTCACAGTTGTACTTCCAGTACAGTAGATGTATTTAGTTGCATTCCACCACTGCGTACCACAGTATAACATTACTGCCTGGAGAGGTACTGACTGTATTGTTTGCAGGCAGGTGATGCTGTACAAGCGCACCCCACAGGAGCTGCTGTGTGGTGCCAGTTTGATCAGCGATCAGTGGATCCTCACTGCAGCTCACTGCATCCTCTACCCACCCTGGCAAAAGAACTTCACCAGCAACGACATCCTGGTGCGCCTGGGGAAACACAACAGGGCCAAGTAAGCCTGCCTGTCACTGGTGGAGGAAGTACTCAGATTCTTATGTAAAAGCACCAGTATAACATTGCAAAAATGCTGCATTACACAAAAAGGCCTGCATTTAAAGTCCTGCTACTATAACTAATATCAAGAACACTCATTCTGCAGAAAATCAGCCCTTTGACTATATCATAAACTACATTAACACAGATAAACTGATGCTTCAGCAGCATTTTACTGCTGGAGCTGTTCGATGCAGAGCTACATTAACACTTCATATATAGTTTGTCCAATGTTTCTCAAACTAGGGGCCATGTAATGGTTAAGGTGTGAGGAACAAAGAAAAATAAAGACAGGAGGCACAAAACTGGATTCATTCTTCAGTTTCCCTAAGATCACTGTGACATATTGGCAAGCTTAACCTGATCTGATAAGAATTTGCAGACATCCGAAATGTAACAAGGACTCTCATGTAGACGTATGATTCATTATGTAAATTTAATTCTTATATGAACCTGCAGCTATCAAATAAATACAGTGGAATAAAAACAACATGTCCCTCTAAACTGTAGTGGAGCATGTGTACAAGGTAATAAAATGCAAATACTCCAGTACAAAGTTTTACTTCAGTATAAAGTAAATGTACTTAACATCCTGCCACTGCAGCCTGCCTGTTAAAGGACTAAATGATTTCTTAGACTTGCACTGAACTTTTACATTACTTTGCAGGTTTGAGCGTGGCATTGAGATGATCGTGGCCATTGATAAAATCATCGTCCATCCAAGGTACAACTGGAAGGAAAATCTGAACCGTGACATCGCTCTGCTGCACATGAGAAGGCCCGTCAGATTCACAGATGAAATCTTTCCCATCTGTCTGCCCACCAAGGAGGTTGCCCAAAAGTAAGAAACATGCTTCAGATGTCACAGAGAAGCAGTGTCCTAATTCAGGTTCTGCTTCATTTATGGGGCTCAGCTCACGGATGTGGGGAGCTGGGTCAGGATGTGCCTGACTACATACTACCGACTACTCACCTGCTGTCTGAACATGGTTCTGGAAAGTATGACCTGCTGTCTGAACATGGTTCTGGAAACCCATGTCCCAAGGTTGGCTAGAAAGTGACAGCGCGAATCAGACACATTTTCCTGATAGACTCTCCTCAACAACATGTTTCACGGTGGTTTACTTAGTTGTTCACAGAAGAAGTAAGGAAAGTAATGCAAATGAAAACCTTTCAGCAATTCCAGCCACTTGTTGTGCAGAGCGATTGTCAATTATGGAGATGTACAAAAGTTGTTGGATGCAGTACCTCAAAATCAAAACTGTGGAGGGGTCAGGCACAGCTTGATGCAAACATACTCCTGCCTTTAGTCATCCCATTAACAAATTAATGTGGGCATTCAGGGACTTTCATGAAACCATGCAAAACAAAACTTCAGTTTACCAAAACAGATTGACTCATTCAACTGTAGAGGACAAGCAATGTTGGTTCAGTTTAGCCCCAGCTGTGACGCCATCACAGTTTCCTACATCAACCTTAGGGCAAAGGTGAAAACATTACTTGTTACCTGCTGTCCAGCTTTGTGTTGAATTTCTGAAGGTATTCTCATGCTCTAGCAGAAGTCTTCTCTCTGCCTGGAAACATTCAAAGTTTAAATCCAATGACATTTCCACAGAGAACAAGTGCTTCATGCAGATACTGATGATCAACACTTGGGTGCCTTTCACCATGGTTTGTTGTACATTGAGGCCTTTATGCGCCTGAGTTTTCTGAGCCATCTAATGGTGACTTTCCTCCCCCAGTCTGATGATCGGGGGCTACAAGGGACGGGTGAGTGGCTGGGGGAACCTGAAGGAAACCTGGAACCCAGCAACAAGAAAATTACCCACAGTACTTCAGCAAATCCAGCTACCGATCGTGGAGCAGGACATCTGCCGCAGCTCCACATCAGTCGCAGTCACAGACAACATGTTCTGTGCTGGTAACTCTTTGTTCAATAAATAAGGAACAACATACAAACCAGACAGCTTAGTTTTTGGAGGATGGGGACAATTGCTCCACCACTTTGCTCCAGACAAATCAGGATGAACTGTTAACAGCAGACTCTTGTTAACAAGTGAGTTTCCAAAGCAATTTCCCTTTAAATTCAGGCTGTTTGTGTGGTGCAGGTTTTAAACCAGAGGACACGCAGCGGGGTGACGCCTGTGAGGGAGACAGCGGCGGGCCATTTGTGATGAAGGTAAACAATGACACTTTACATCTGCTAGTCGACACAGTAACGTGTAATAAAATGTAGCTGTAAGTCTCACAATAACTCCTCCTGTGATGCTATATAAACAGCAACAAAAGACAATAACAGTAAAGCAATTGCAATCAGTAACATGATTGTACTTCTCATTTGCAATCTGTAAAATACAAGGTCTAAAACACACTATACTGCATTTGTGAATTAGCTCAAATGACATTTTAACTGTTTATTACTTAGTATTTATTTATATATTTAACAATTCCAACTTCTAAGGTAAATTCTATATTACTACAGCTGTGTTCACTATCTGTTTATAGTGTCCTCCACCTAAATTAACAGACACTTAGACATGTTGTTATTAATCACTAGATTATTTTCTCAGCTAAGTGATTAATAACTAAGTTAACTGTTAGTCTTCAAAATGGAAAAAAAAAACAATACATAAAGAAAATAATTTTCTAAAGTCCCAATTTAAGGCCTTCTGTCTTGTTTAGTTCAACAAACCAAAATCCAAAGATATCTGTTTATTATCACATAAAACATAAAGGGTAGAAAGAATGACCCATTCAACTAATTGTTATTAAAAACTGTCAAATCAATTAATCAACTTATTCCTTTAAAGTGCTACAACTGCATCACAAGCCATGTATTAAAATGTCTCTACTGCTTATAAGCAACCTAATGTGAAGTGCTACAGAAAAACCGCTCTGTTATTACCTTTGTAATGATTCGCCACATTTTAATTTGCTTCTCTGTCCAGTACCCGGCTGAGAACCGCTGGTATCAGATAGGCATTGTGTCGTGGGGTGAGGGCTGCGACCGAGATGGGAAGTACGGCTTCTACACGCACCTGTTCAGGCTGGGCAAGTGGATGAAGAAAGTTATTGACAAGTCAGAAGAAGCAGTGAATTAGACATATGTTCATCACCTCCCGTTCTCCCTGTCAAGCAACACACTGCTAATAAAGCTTGTTCACATGCTACCTAACATGCTTACCTGATTATGTTCAGTTGTTTGGACAAATAAAACCTGTGAAAATAAGCCGTTACAAGTCACATGTGAACATTTTACTGAACAGCTTTTAAAGAAGCAAAGCACAGATACAAAACCTCCATGACAACACAAACAACGCAGCATCAGTCTAGTAATCATTAGTTGACCAGGAGGTTTAGTGGGAGTGTCTTACAAATACAAGGAAATAACAGTTATTGTTTTACAGTGTGAGCATGTGATTGCCCAGCTTCTCCTGCAGTCGGTCGGCCAGCGGTGGACATACACAAGGACACATTAATGACATGACAACAGAGATCTAACATCATTAGGCTGTTACAGTGATTGACAGTGACCTCTCTGACCAAATCAAATCCTGCTACATGTTGGTCACAGTCCAGTCATTTCAGATTCAAGTCAACAGTACTCAGGTCACACTTAAGAGTCTCTTTGATATATCTGACCTGGCACGTCTGAAACCCAAACAATTATGAGCACCTATCCATACAGGATACTGCATGTTCCTTTTTTGGTTGGTAGAAGTCACCAAACGTCTAAAACCAAACTCCTGCATCCCAGTTTTTTTTTCCATCCAAGTTACATATCGCTGTGTGGTGATGCAGCAGTGAAAAGGGACAGAAAAAAAAAAAAAAAAAAAAAAAAAACATATGAAATAAAACCATATAAAAAAAACTTAACCGCTAGAAAAAGGAAATAAATAACAGACCCCCCCACACACAGGCATATTATATTTTAGCAGCATTGAGTGTGGCAACTGCTGTTCAGGACTGCTGACAGTGTTGTAATCAGGCTGGTAAAACACCCAAGATTCATTAAGCTCTGATGGTAATGAAACTCTTATTGAACATTCAGTCTCTCCTCTCCTGAATTAATAACAAAATTATTGTCACTGACTTCTCTTTCAATCAGTTAATGCTATAGCATAACTTTCAATAATTTTAATGCTTTTTTTCATTGGTCAATTTTTAGTTTTGTCAAGACCATGGGTGCATATTAGCTGCTGAGCTAACCCCTGCACACTGATGCTGTTAAATGTTGTTCCTCTGCATCACCGCACCTTCACAGCGTAACTAATAAATGTGACAAATACTGATTATCATAGACTGAGATCCGTGTAAAAACTGATGGATGGTCTGGAAAACAATCAACAGGAACAGAAAGTCCAGGTGAGATTTGAAGTTCATGAAACACTGAAGAAAAGCCAGTTTCTGTATCCAGCAGTAGTGGAGAATGCACCATGTGTGCAACAAAACAGATTCTCAGTTTAACAAATGGAGAAAAGATCTCAAGCGTCGTCACCCATCTCCACCACCACATCACTACCAGCAGTCCTGTGTGTTAGCAGGTGTCTGTTGAGATGAGTTTTACGGGTGTAGCTCTTCGGACAATATGGACAGGCGTAAGGACGAACACTGCTGTGAGACAACATGTGTTTCTTCAGGTCAAACTTCCTCCGTAAACATTTACCACATTCAGGACACGTGAAGGGCTTCTCTCCTGGATGACACAAACACACACACAGAGGCAGGATTATACAGAGACTGGGCTAAAAAAAAAATATAGATCAAACATCCCTTCAAATGAGTAATTTCCACTGTCATATTACAAATAATTCCCAATATTCTTATGTTCTTATTGCAGTCCCTCAGTTCAGTCATTTGTCCCCCGGAATTATTCATTTTCTATCAATTTTGCAGTCAAACAATGTGTCAGGTCACAAATGTGCTGAAGAGAGGTGAAAGAATCTGACACACACAGACCACAGATCTGTCAAACAGCAAGAGGCTGAAAATGTAACACTATAAATCACATAAAATTTAAAGAGCCCATGATGCTTTTCCTTGTTTTCTGACTTATCTACAATGTTAAAACTGTGAATTATCATCTTAGACATGACCTAAAGCTCAAAAAATGATGCAAACACACGTTCTAGTACTTCCATGCAGAAGCAACTCAGTTTATACACGTCTCACAAACTCTCACCCACAAGACTTTTTTCTAAAAGAAAAAAAAAGTATTACGTCATAGTTTAAGGATTTCCTTGAATGGGCATAATTTCCAGGCCATTGCACGTTCATGTGAGCTTGCCTGACATCCACCAGTGCACCCACCATATTGGCAAAATGTTACCTTGTTTGTTATGTGTATTTTCAATAAAGTTTATAAGAAAAAAACAACAACAAAAAAAAACAAAAGACATTCACAGTGGAATTTTTCAACTGCTCCCGGTTTTGTGGATATATTTTCCCTCTTGCTGCTGCACTGTGACCAGAGGATGTGGAGAAAAATACAAGGCCTGAAGTTACTACATGTCTGGGAATGTTCCTGTACAGGGACTTGCTGTTTTACCTGACTGAGCCTAACCTACAAGCAGCCAGCCAGTGAAGCCACGCTAAACTACCTGTTGGAATTAATTTCACTACTTTTGGACTGTATGTGGTCCTGTGGGGGAAGACGCAGCAATTACCGGTTGGATTTACTGACCTTGGAGCTACATGAAAGAGAGTGATGTTTCCACTACTCAGAGGGAAGTAACAGTAAGTCTATTGTACATAAGCCATTGTTTACCTATTTATGAATGAGAAATTCAAATTAATTAATGCTGTTCCACTTTCATATTGTGGCTCAAACATGTCAAGTAGGGTTTGAGGTACTGTCATTTTTGAAAACATAGCTTATTTGTCAGTTTTTTGTTAATATGTTGTCGTAGCTTCCTGACCAGCAAAAGGAGTGTGTGTTTTAACGAACTATCCTCTCATTTTCAGGAGGAGGCTCTCCTTGTGATATTGAGTTTTATCATTCTGAAATAATTACAGAGTATTTGGAGTTATGATGGGTGCAAAGCTAATCTAGAGGTACCCAGGATTAAACATTAAATGTCTGGAAATGAGCATTTAATTCCACAAAGAAGAAAAACTTAAAGCTTCATGAGCGTACTGGCCAAAACATGAAAGACATCAATGAAAACCAGACAAACACACAGATGTTAACATTTATTCCATTACTCGATTAGTTGATCAACAAAAACTTAATCACAACTTATGTGATAATGTCAATAATTGATTATTTGCTGCTTAAACAAAACTTGATAGTTTCGGATCCTCAGCTATAAGAATGTCTTGCTTTTAAGACTCGGAGACATCCTGCAGTGTTGCTGATGTGTGTATGTCTTACCGGTGTGTATCCTCCGGTGTTCGGTCAGGTGGCAGGAGATGGAGAAGGCCTTGCCACACTCTTGGCAGACATATGGCCGTTCGCCTGTGTGGATCCTCATGTGTTTCTGAAGGTCGCCTCCAGACGGCCAGCCCTTACTGCACACTGTGCACACATACGGGCGCTCCCCAGTGTGCCGGCGCACATGCACATTGAGGCCAGCAAGCGCAGTGAAGTCTTTGGGGCAGTAGGGGCAGCGGTAGGGTCGCTCGCCACTATGCCTAGGTGGCCCTCCAGCCCATCGCGAGTCTTGAAGCATTTGCCACACTGCGGACACAGGAAGCGGCTGGCGCTGGGGGGGGTTTTCCCGGGGGGGGGGGGGGGGGGCCGGTGGGATACGTCTTGTTGCACTGATCACACTGATAGGAGCGGAAAGTGTGTGTGCGCTGGTGGATGCGAAGCTGGGTCACTCCTGGAGGGCGGGGGAACACACAACAGCTAATCAATAAGGTTTGGTGATTAGAAAAATTTTTTTCCACTTACTGTAACTTAATTGCTCATTCTGGAGCTTTGAAATTTATCACACAACCATCATCAGCAAAGTGAGTTTATAGTAATTTAATCTGGAAACAACATAAATTTCCATCGCTACGTAAATGATACTCAATTACTTTTATCTATGATGAATCAGATCAGTTGGTCAAACTTCAAGCATGTCTTAAAGACATAAAGACCTGGATGACCTGTAATTTTTTACTTTTAAACTCACACAAAACTGAAGTTATTGTACTTGGGCCTGAAAGCCTCAGAAATCTGCTGTCTAATGTAGTGGATGAAACAAACAAACAGAATATAGTAACAGTTAATGTATAACATGTAATGTGAAGTAAAACACAATAACATGGGTTATAGTGTGAGTTAAAAAAGTGCTTGTGTAAAAGCAGCAAAAGGCATTGCATTGACCTTTTGTTCTTCAAAATGTGCGCTGCTCTCTGGGAGAGGTCAGAAGTCTTATGCTTAGTCAGAACAACTTACAGGATGTTTTCGAAAAGAGAAGCAAATCTAAGGGTTGACACATTTGGGGGAACCATGACAGGAAGCGAGAGCTGGGAATAAAGTTAGCAACAGAGTTGGATAGGTAGAGTGTGCGTGTTCGGGAAAGACAGACGAAAAGCAAGAACCAGGCCAGGAGGGGACTGACCCGACTCTCGACTCTGACTGTACTGTATGGTCAACAATTACTGATTCTTTGACTCTCATATCTAATACTTTTGTTTATTTGTTATTCAGAGATGGTGATTCTGTTCTCTATCTTTCAAATTATTGGACTGCTTTGAATTATTGTAATAATAAATAATTATTGGGATGATTTGCCTGAACTAATTTAGTTCACATCAAACCTTAGCCACTAGAGATTTCTCTTTGTCGTCATGAACAGGACCATATAGTTACTCTATAGCAGGGGTGCCCACACTTTTTCGCCTTGCGAGCTACTTTTCAAATTACGAAGTCAAAATAATCGACCTATGCACGCGCGCACACGCAAAATAAATGTATGAATGAGTGTCGTAGTTTTTATGAACAGTCTGAAAGTGCCGCTCCACATTTCCCTTTGGAATAGTAGATTGGTAGATCAAGCAAACGCATTTCGAATATAATGTCGCGAAAAAAAAGTCCTCCCATTCCACATGGAATGTTTTCGGTTTCTTACTTGATTCGGCTCCCCCACTCATTTTATACCCTTTAGTAGACATTAATTTGAAGGCTGACAAGTTAGTTCGCTCACTGGAGTTTTGCCGTAGCTCGTGCTGTTGACTGTGCATGTTTGGTGACTTGTGTGTCAGAAAAGACGAGATCTCAGACTGGCTGCCTGCATGTCAATCAAGTAGCAAATGCAATAGGGAGGATGGATGATAGGCTATATGTGAATGATTGGCACTTTCTGCTTTTGTTGTTAGGGGTTGCCATAGCAAATCATCACACTGACCATTCGCATGTTAACATTTGGCACGTGTTTTACGCCGGATACATTTAATTTATTTTTGAATGGCACGAGATCTACCGACACTACCTTCGCAATCTACTGGTCGATTGCGATCGACGTATTGGGCACGCCTGATCTAGATGAAAGAGCTCTGGCCTCCAGTACTGCTGTGAGGGTCATTTTTGACCAGCATACAGTGCCTATAAAAAGTATTCACCCCGTTGGATGTTTTACCCTTTCATTGATTTTATAAATCAGTCACGATCAATATAATTTGGCTTTTTTGTCAAATCATTTGGATCAGGTGACCCTGAGCTTCCCTTTGTTATGCTGCTACACGCCTAGGCTACTGGGGGCCCCAGGATGCTCTGAGTATCTCCTCTCTGCTCCTCCCCCCTCCATCCATCTATATGCCACATTACATGTCACTAACTGTGTGTCTCCTCTCTCCCGTAGTATGTCCTCTCTCTCTCTCTCCCTGTACCTTCCTACAGGTAGTCCTGGCTCTGGAGCTCTACATTTCTGAAGAACAGTCACCAGCCACATCAACCTGACCAGTGTTTGAATGTTTGTTGTTGTGTCTTGTTACTTTTCTTGTTTTCTCTCTCTCCTCTATCCACTCACAACCGGTTGAGGAAGAAGGCCGTCCACAAGAGGCTTCTTCTGTTAAAAGGAGTTTTTCTCAAAAATAATAACAGTAAGGTCTAGAACTTAGTATGTAAAGTGTCCTTAGATGACTTTTGTTGTGATGTGGTGTTATACAAATAAAGTTGAATTGAACTGACTTGAGTAAGTCTGAGTTGGAGTTTAAGATTTTTTTTTGCCATCTGCTGTTTCCAAGGTCAGTATTAAACTGTCAAACCCAGACTCAGTGCTAGTGCTATGACCCGAGCTTTCCCTGTGTGAGTTACCTGAGAAGGTCTGGTCACAGAAGCGGCAGTTGTAGCGGGGCTCAGCTCCCTCCACAGAGTGAGTCTGCAGGTGCCGCAGCAGCTGCGTCTGAGAGCTGAACGTCTCGTCACACACGGTGCAGGTGAGATCGGGCAGCCGGTGCTGCTGTCTGTGGGCATCTCGCTCCTTGGAAGACTTGAACACCTTATCACACCTGCTGCAGCTGAACCCGCCTCTGTCCAGGTGGGTCTGCTTGTGATTGGTCAGACTGGACAAGTGATGGAACTCCTTGTCACACTGGCTGCATTGGTACACTGGGCGGGCACGGTGGCTGCGCTGGTGTGACAAGAGCTCGGCTCTGGTTTTGAAGACGGCGTTGCACTGGAAACAGGAGTGGGTCCTGACAGGGTGGGGCTCCGGGAGGCAGAGCTCTGGGGTGTGGGGCTCCTTGTCACAACCACTAGGTTGACTCTGCAGGTTCATGGCTCCCGCCATGGTTAAGGTTGACCTGCAGGACTTCTTGGTACGAAGGTGACGGATCACCTGCAAACAGTTACACTAATGAGCTACTTGGACTACTGGTACAACCACTACTAAAACTGCAGTACACCTACTACTACAACTACAGCTGCTACTGTGTCTACCTATTTTAACCGCCTCAATGCACTAGTGACAGCTGGGTTCAAGGACAAGTACACCATTTTGGCAAATACATTTATTCTGTTTTTTAAAAGAGAGTTAGAAATAATTATGTTCATTTGGCTTTTTGTCCAGCGTAACTTACAAAGGGGTGCATTTTACTCCACATAGGAACTAAACAAATCACTGTAACAGTGCTACAGTACAAGTGCTTCATACTGTGAGTAAGTGCTAGCAATTAAAGATGCTTGATACCACTCTGTAAATATGAAGCTGATATTAGCAACTGTGTGCTCGGGAACCATCCGTAAGTTAAATTCAATATCATTTTATAAAAGGTTTCCTAGAAAAGGCACATTATCTGGCTTTATTTACAGGTAAAACAGAGTGATCGGTTGGAACATTAACAATTGGAAGTAGCACAGCCTTGATGCTTTTATTCAAAATGTGGGAGAGTTAAATATCGGCAAAGTGTCCACAAACAAACAAAAAGTTGTCAATGATAACTGAATGAGTTATAAATATTCAGTGGAGTTTAAAAGGAGCAATGTCTTTTATTAATAATCAAAATTAAAGTCAATAACTTGTCAGGAAACAGTAGATCTGTAACACAAAGTGTTCCTCAGCTAACAGTAGAGCTACAGGTGGTATTCCTGCAGGTGGAAACACTCACCTGAGAACGGTAGATGAAACACTTGCTACACCCAGGACACTTGTGAGCCACCCGCTGAGCATTATGGGAAATGCTGTACAGAGCATTGGCTGTGACCTCAGAACAGGGCTGATCTGATTGCTCAACTGTAGAGGAAGGTGGGAGTTATATAAAATGCTGAAAGAGTTTGTTCAGTTCATTGCTGTGTATTTGTGTTTTACCTGTGGCTTCTGATTGGTCAGCCAAGTTTCCTGGTGACTCCTTCAACCTGACAGAAAACAGTGATTAAGGCTTTGTTTTATGGGTCCTGTATTTTGCAGCTAATTCCCTGGAAACTTTGCTCAGATTATGCTACAAATCAGCTTTAAGTTTTGAGTCTTTTTTTTTTTAAATACAGCACTACCAGAATGGTGTGTGGACTTTAGGGGATCCAGCAATTAAACTGGAAAAAAGAAAAAGAAATGTCTCTCACCTGTCCACCTCCAGGATCACAGGTGTGACTGAACATGCTGAACTCTCACTGGACGTCTCCTGCTCCACTGGTGACACAGTCTGACCAATCAGTCTCTCCTCTACATTGTCCTGTTTGTCCTCTGTCATCACCACCACCTCTACCTTTACCAGCTCCACATCCAGCTGGACAGGGCTAGCCACGTCAGGGAAAGCATTTGACTGGGCCTCTGTATCGGTAGGGGGAGGGTCAGGATTGGTCAGTTTGGTTAAGAGAGGGTGGGACCAGGCTGACAGGAGGATCTTCTCTGTGTCACAACCCGCTGAAGATAAAAAAAAAATGTATTAGATAACTAATGAATAATAAGGAAAAAAACAGAAAAGCTTTTCTTCTGTACCTGTGATGGGCACTTGTCCCAGTAAACAGCTCTGACTGGTCAACAGCTCCTTCAGATCCTCCCTGTCCGGCTCCTGCAGACATTCCTCCACACCACCAGAGGCAGCATCAAGCCAGGAAGCAGCCTGAGGGAGACAGCCAAAGCACTACTGAGTGGACATATTTGTAAAATCTGCTGCAAGAAACTAGATAAGTTATGCTCGAACAAGACACTCAACATGCCTCACTTCAACATGACCATGCCATCACGGCTTTATCAGGGAGGCATCGCACAGCTAGAAAAAAAAAAAAAAACTCTAGCTCAGTACGTCCATCTTTACCAAACAAAATAACAATAATGAAAGCTGCTGTACCACATGTTCCAACTGTTTCATCATGAGCTCAGATTGAATCCATCCACACTAATGCACCACCAGCAGCTCTCAACATCTGACCAAGTCTGATGCTGTTTTCAACACAAATGTTTTACAATGATTCAATGCCTCCTTTGTCCCTGTGTTAAACATTATACCTGGTCAGCAAACTGATTCTAGATTAGCATTGGTTGGATTTGTGTAATTATGTGTGTGTTGATGTCATTTGTTCTGCATGTTTGAAAGAATAAATCAAATCAAATCAAGCATCACCCATTTTACCTTTTCACCCTGCACACTCTACACCCTACATGCAAAGACACTCCACTTTAATCAACTGCATTTATATCCTGCAATTTATACATATTGACTATGTGTGCATGTGGGGAAGGCTCCACTGAGCACCTGTTTAAAGTCGGGCACTGGGAACAGCTGTTCGATCCTGGACAGGAGGTCTGATACAAGGGACTGGAGAGCAGAGTCAAACCTCTGGTTAAACACCTCCTGACGGACAAACAGAGAGAGAGAAGAAACCAAGTCTGTTAGACTGGGTACATCTCATGTCTCTTATAAGATTGTTCCTACGTCGTATGACCAACAATGTAGGATGTTCCAAGTCTCTTATATTGACTCTGAGGACTGAGATGCGAGGATGGTGCTGGAGGAGCCATGACAAAGGAAACACAAGACCATGTTTTATTGTGAATTGACACGCCCCTTTATCTTAAATCAGTTGATGATTGGACACTTCAGGTGAAGGATCTGAGGAAAGGAACTCTTATGTTGTTAATGTGTTTCCTCGAGTCCTCTCTCCTCACGTGTTGTTTGCACATGTTCATTGCATCTTATGTATGCGGGATGAAGACAGAAGGAAAAGACGCAAATGAGTGAAATGATGGTACTTATAAGAGACATGAGATGTA
Organism: Monopterus albus; assembly: GCF_001952655.1. Taxonomy (NCBI): domain Eukaryota; kingdom Metazoa; phylum Chordata; class Actinopteri; order Synbranchiformes; family Synbranchidae; genus Monopterus; species Monopterus albus. The sequence goes on from NW_018128095.1 coordinate 173,881, forward strand.
CCGACTAACACTGTACAATAATGCCTGTGTGCTGATGTTTGAAGGCACTGACCTGCAGGAGGCGCTGCCTGTCCGCTGGACTCTGCATCACTTTATCTATCAGAGTCAACAGAGCTGACCACATGCTATTGACCTCTGGGTCCGGCTGTGGGGAAACACAGACCCAGTCACACTTCAAGCTGCACCTCCTTCACACTCCAGATTTTGTAAATCATACTGTCTTTACCTGGCTGAATAATTTACTACTTAACACCTCTAATGATGAATGACTGGGGGACATATAAAGCACTCTAAAAGGCTCACAGAAACAGATGTTCAAACAATTTTATTATGTGCCTTCTGTTGCTGCTTTTAGTATGTTATGCATTTTTGCATTGTACTTATTTATTTTTATTTTTAAAACACGGTAATGTTTTAAATTGCTTTAATTAGGAACCTAGCTGATAGCTTAACAAGGTCCAGTGAGTGGATCTGGGGCAGAAAAAAGGTGTGTGAACAGAGTAAAAATAGGCAAGTGATTTATAAATGACAATATACTGTATATGAGAATTATATTAAACTGAAGTAAACCAGCACAGGAGGACAGGCTTAGTAACAGTGTTTGATACATGCAGCAGGCTTGAGGCCTACTTCCTGGTGTTAGCATGAGCAAGCTAACATAGCAGTTTGCTAGAATGAATACTAATACCGTGTGGTTTCAGATGCTGTATAAAAAGAAGCAGAAGGTTGGCTAGTTGTCTGGTGAGCTATCTGAAATATTTGGTGGCTAGAACAGCAATTGAAATGTTTGCTAGTGCTAGTGACTGTTTGGTAACAGTTAGCCTGAATTAGCCTGAGTAGATGAAGGGTTGTGTTGGGTGTGTGGATGCAGGCAAAGGACGGTGGTTCTTGGATGCTGGAGCACACTGAGCTTTCTTGGTGCCATGGGCCCAACTCAGTGAAACACCAGTTAGTGAGAGGGTGCCCACCTGATGACCCTGTAGACCTGACTTCACTCCTACACCCACACAGGACTTTTACCATTGTTGGTGATAATACAGTTACAGACTGACTGGAATTGTTAAGAGGTCTTCTTTTGAGAGACGATCTTTGTAGAATAGTGTCAGTGATTGGACAACTGAGCAGACCTGGCTCTCAGAGGTGACTGCCACTACAAGCCAGTTGGACCAGCCATTGCTAAACCTGAGCAAATACAATGCAGGCACTGCATGTTAAGCCACATATCTGCTCTTTGTTTGGGTGAGGATAGGGTTCAGGGATGCACTGTGTTAAGGGTAGGTTAGGTCTGGAAAATGGTGTTGCTTATTGTGGGGCTCTGAAGATGTATGATGGCATGGCCTGACACCCCCCTCTCTGGGGCCAAATAATGGGTAAACATCATTTAAGTTAGCTTCCATATGAATGCTCTCCCATTCTTTGGCACATTTAATTGTGTATTATTGACACAGAGTGTGCCTTCAAAATTTCATTGTATTGCTCTCTTATAACAGGGGAGTATAATGACAATAAAACTTATCTATGTGATCATCTTTTTTAAATTTAAGCAGGTAAAAGTCTCTTTGAGACTAAAATCTCCTTTTCAATAGAGAACCACCCCAAAGGATTCCATACAAGCCATTATTACACCAGTAAATGGAAACCCAACATAATAATATATCGGGTATCCCATGATTGTTTGCAAGCTGGTCATGTGTCCTCGTCAACTCAAAGTCACAAAATGATTAGAGCTACAACAATGAGTCGACACAGACACAGCCAAGTACATTTATCTTCTGTTATTTATTCTGTATATGTTTTGCTGCTTTGCATACCCTCACTGTGTCAATGTTCTGATTACTGGCATATATTTAATAAAAGGAGGAGCTACAGAACTGCAGCAATCCAGGACTTTGAAATTTCTTTAATAACAATACACATGTATTTATACACATACCAGTGTGCTGGAGATGGAGCGGATCCTGTCCAGATGAGTGTGGGCGGTCTGTGGGTCCAGATCACAGAGGGTCACCTGGAGCAACAACAGAGTCAAAGTGTTGTTCTCAGCTGTACAATTTGTTTTAATTAAGTTACAATGTCTAACTGGACTTTCACACCCAGTGCAGCGGTTTGGCTCGCTGGGGGGGTGGAGTGGCTGGAACAGTGGAGGTCTACAGCACAAACCAATAAGCTGAACCAAGGTCTGGACTCACACACATTACAGTGAGGACACCACACTCACTGATGCTGTTGGCCTCAGAGAAAATCACCGAATAAGAAAACTCAAAAACTAACAGAATCCTATCACACTGTAAATATTGTAATTACAACTGAATAAATGTGAGCTGCTCTTTATCCAGACAAGTACAAGCAGATACAAATCAGTTTTTTAATGTGTATGAGGGTCCCTCTGGTGTACAGTTCAACAAACCACTATGGCACAATAGCAAGAGCATGTTTCACACCCTAGTGCTTCGGATGAAGAGGATAAAATACAGACCTTGGCCCTCAGAGCCAGCAGCAGCAGGCTCCTCTGGCTATCCGTCAGCAGCTGTGGGATGGCCTCAGTTACCAGGGAAATAAAGTCTTCTAGCATCCCATAATGCTTCAGGTTCTGCTGCCGAGTGACCTGCCACATTGCTGCCGTCAGCAGGCGGAGAGGAGGGATGAGGAGACGCAGGGAGGACAGAGGGAGAGGGGAGGCTGCGGAGGAACATCAGAGGATGTTTGACATGTCACAGCAGGAACAGCACAGGTGTTATTCATAATAACATTAATGAGGGCTGAATCCCATTTAGCTGCAGCATCAGGGTCCTTGTGATGTTCCTGTTAGTTCAATCGGACACTTGAACATAACAGAGCCGCTGTTAATGTTATTAGTAACACCAGAGCTTTCTCTATTAGGAAAAACGTATTGTCACCATTCAGCTCTCAGTTAAAGACTACATGGGATTGAGAGAGAAAAATATATTAATCTGTATTTAGAGGTTTGGCATATTTCTAGATAAATGACTATCCAAAAACATATTTGTTTAATATTACCATTATTTTAATACACCCTTAACACATTAGAAAGTAGAGCTGTACGTACGGTTCTACATCTTAATGCAAAGCAGTCATTATTACTCTTAAAATGTTTCACTGATTTTAAATAATTAGACCAACAAACTTTAATTAATACAGTGGTTTGTCACTCAAATCTGACAGCATATTAACTAATAAACTGCTTCTTATTTCTGGCTACAGAGTGTGGAGTCTGTAAATGGAATCTAGCCAAACTCCATTAAAAATAGTAATATTTAATGTTTTGTTGTTTAGTAGGGAGCAAGCAATACTTAAAACTGAGTACATTTACTAAATAACTACAAACTGGCATTCAATTCAGCACCAAATCCAACCAAATGTCTGTAAAAATGTCACAAAATTAAGTTAATTTCACATTTGCCTGTTCTCACAAAAGTCAGAGTGTGGACTTCTCAGCACAGAGTTTGGCTGGGAATAGGATTTGGTCAACTCCCTTAAATAAAGATTGCACTAATTAAGTTTTCGTTAGATGTTAGTGAGTAAGAAAAAACTACTCAACTGATTTTAAGACAATGATTAAATAAGAACAAATATGTCTTCTTTTGAACATGCAAATTTTTAACAATCCCTGTTATCATCTGCCATCACATTTGACTGTTGATTTGATTTGATCTGATTTATTTATTCTTTCAAACATGTAACAACAGTCAGTATGTAATCACACATAATTCCAGACATGTCCACAAAAATATTTTCAATTTGCTTATACCTAGTACATGCTTGAACGGGGTAGGAAGAAGTCAGACTTATCCAGTCCTACCCCCTAACATCATCTTATCATCATTGGTTTGCAAGCAGTTTTACTACATGGATACATATTCTACATCCACATTACCATCATTAAGCCTGTTCTTGCATATATCTTGATTGACACATACCTTTATATCTGTGTTTAAACTCATCAATATTTTTACTGCTTTTTATGTCCATACCTAAATTATTCCATAGTTTTACTCCACTTATCGAAATACAGAATCTTTTTTTGGTTGTACGTATAGCATGAATTTTATAATTTAATTGACCCCTTAGATTGTATCCCACAAAGGTCAGAATTTAGAACTTTTAGCATGGAATTTGGTTGGGAACCACTGCCAGTGGCCCGAATTAATGCTGAATAATTTTCGTTTTAAGATCGGGGTACTGATGAAGGAATCCATGCAACTCTGAATGCAAATTAAAACTATAACGTCAAAATGAAGTGTAACTTGCAGGAGAGAAACCGGTGCTTGCTAGTTATGACAGCACACTAATTAACTGTGAACGCTAGGCTAGGGTAACGTTATGTATTTTTAAATTACTTTTAATAAACTAAAAGCTGCTTGGTTTAAACGTGTGACACACATGCCAAATTATTTTGCAACTACTACCAATTCATAATAACTGTTAAGACATGTTCTAATAAGTATTTATATTTCCCACAAGCCAAAGTATAATAAAAATGCCAGTTTTTAATATGGAGTTTGGATCAAAACGGTCCACAGACCGTAGCGTTTGCTAACAGGACTGACAAATTGCATACCAGACCTGATTAATATACAGTTGATTAAATAGTAAACGCTATCACTACATACCCATTCTTCTTCTGTTACTGCAAACTTGTTGTTCACTGTTAAGCACTACTCTAATATCAGGTTAGCTGCGTGAACTAACAGCTAAGTAGTGTTTACAGTCCGCTAGCTGTCCGCCTTCACACCGGACGTTAAACAAATGCGCACCAAACACTTCCGGTTAGTTTAATTAATCCTGTGGTGCACGTAAGAAGGGCAGTAAAGAAGCTTAGCGGTTATTATGTGGGCTTAGGAAATGTTGTCCTCAGTCTCCGCTGATTTCACGTACAACCATATTTACTGGTCTTTTCATACTCCATAAATATAGCCTATGTAATTATATTTATTTATATATTACTATAGACTAAAACCCCTTATCTGGAGTTACCCGCGTTGAGAGGAGGCGGGCTGGTGTGGGATTGTTTATAGCCCCCCCAGCTTAGCCGCCGTGTGTTGGAGTTTACCCCGGTGAACGAGAGGGTCGTTTCCCTGTGCCTTCGGGCCGGGGATAGGTCTCTCACTGTCATTTGTGCATATGGGCCGAACAGCAGCGCAGAGTACCCGGCCTTCTTGGAGTCTCTGGGAGGGGTGCTGGAAAGTGCTCCGACTGGGGACTCCGCTGTTCTACTGGGGGACTTCAACGCTCCTGTGGGCGACGACAGTGATACCTGCAGGGGCGTGATTGGGAGGAACGCCCCCCCCGATCTGAACCCGAGCGGTGTCCTGTTACTGGACTTCTGTGCTAGTCAGAGTTTGTCCATAATGAACACCATGCTCAAGCATAAGGGTGTCCACCAGTGCATGTGGCACCAGGACACCCTAGGTCGGCGGTCGATTATCAACTTTGTGGTTGTTTCATCTGACCTCCGGCCATATGTCTTGGACACTCGGGTGAAGAGAGGGGTGGATCACCACCTGGTGGCACACTGAGCTTTCTCTGTGCCATGGGCTCAACTCAGTGAAACACCAGTTAGTGGGAGGGTGCCCACCTGATGACCCTGTAGACCTGACTTCACTCCTACACCCACACAGGACTTGTACCAGAGGAGGACGCTGGAAGACTCGGCACACCCAAACATATTGTGAGGATCTGTTGGGAACTTCTGGCAGAACCCCCTGTCCGGGAGACCTTTAACTCCACCTCCGGCAGAACTTCAACCAGATCCTGAGGGAGACTGGAGACATTGAGTCCGAATCCCGGCAGTAAGTCAGACTTGTTTCCGGGCCTCGGTGAGGCCATGGAGGGACTATCAGTCGACCTCGAACAAAATCTGGCAAACCGTCTTGGCGCCTCAGGAGGGGGAAGCAGTGCCCTGCCAAAACTGTTTACAGTGGAAGTGGGCAGTTGTTGACCTCGACTGGGGACATCGTCAAACGGTGGAAGGAATACTTCAAGGATCTCCTCAACCCCAGCGTCATGTCTTCCGATGAGGAAGCAGAGGCCGGGGGCTCAGAGGTGGACTCGTCCATTACCCAAGCTGAAGTCACCAAGGTAGCTGAGAAGCTTCTCGGTGGAAACGCACCAGGGGTGGATGAGATCCGCCCTGAGTACCTCACGTCTCTGGATGTTG
>NW_018128095.1:180106-184177 GCF_001952655.1 Monopterus albus
AGAGGCGGCTTACACGTGCCGTTGGTACTGTATATATTCATTCCACTTCGAAGGGCTCGTCTTACGTTTTTATCGACTTTATAGTACAACACGGGACACGGTAAGAAACCGTGTCCCTCTACTGCTACATACACATTAGCCACCTTCTGCCCTTTCCGCTACAAACCCATGGGGCTCCTCCAAAAGACGAACCCCGGCTGGCCAGCCATCAGTCTCTGTCTCTGTGTCAGACTTAACTTTGTTTGTTGTCGTCTTCTAAATAATGCCGCGAGTGGGGCGTAAGGACGTGACGTCTCCTGCGTCTGCGCAGTGCGGGTTGATGCGGCCCCTGAAGCGAGATACAGGAAACAGAAATACTGCAAAATAATAATAATAACATGACTGAACGAGACGAAATAACATAACATTTCATTTCATTTCGTTTTGGTCAATGAAAATAAAGAGACATTTTGGCATAGTTTTTATTTTGTGAACCACATTTAGTCTCGTTTTCTTGTCAACAATATTGCATTATACATTTAATTATAGTCATCGCCACACGACCAGCATATTCGTTGTTTCTCGTCTCGTTTTTGTCACGCGATAAAGGTTTGTTGATGGTGATATTTAGTCATAGTTTTCGTTGGCGAAAGCAACTATACATCAAACCAGGACCTCCAGTGTGCACTGGAGCGGTTTGCAGCCGAGTGTGAAGCGGCTGGGATGAGAATCAGCACCTCCAAATCCGAGGCCATTGGATTAGCATTTGTTGGATATGTGTAAAATTATGTGTGTTGACATATCAACTGTCTTTACATGCTTGAAAGAATAAATCAAATCTAAATCAAATCAAATCAAAGTCCAATAATCTCACAGACATGGGCCCAAGTGAAGGTTGTCCTGTTGACTAGAAACCACCAGAACAGTTACATATTCTCAGTGGCAGCAGGACGGCCCAGGGCCTGTGGAGGAAATGCTAAAGTGAGTCTGGAGAAAGAAAGAGTAAACAACCAAGTTGCTTTTATGTGTTTTATTTCTTGCACAAAATATCAGTCAGTCATAGAGAAGGTCATGCAGTCTGCAGACTGAGTGACAAAGAGCAGTTTGTGTGGGAAGGGTTTATAGGGACTGATAACGTGCAGGAATGTGACAAACACCAATTCACCCTTGGCCCAGACCAGAGTGTACCTGGATGCATACAGTGTTTCTACAGCAGCTACGCAGAGACATAGGTTTGAGCCTGAGAAACACAAAAACGCTGCATAAGAAGAACAAAAGCACATAACTCCATTCTCCATCACACTTTCCTTTTCCTTAGTATTTACAGAAACCTGGCAGGACATCAGATACAGAAATTCACAAAGACTCAAACTGCATCGTACTAGACATTGACACAAAGAGCAGGAGGGAACAGAGATCACTTACACCTGAGCATCATCAACACCTTGAAAGTCTGCATCTGAATCAGGATCAGTACAATCAGGGGCCGGGTCTGAATACCGGTTTTCATCAACAGGGACATGAGAGTAGGACAACATGGTTTTTGACACACTGCTCTCAGTGGCTTGAAGCAGAACCAGCACTGGGCAGTCACAACTGGAAAGATTTAAAGAATAATGTCCACAACTCCATCATGTCTCAAAAAAGGAAATTGTTGTAGTTAATTTTTAATTTATGTTGTGCAAATAAAGCCAGTTGTGACTAATTTAGTGTGCTACATTGTTTATCAAGCTTCTATCAATGGAGTGGGTGAATTAAAATAGGTAAATCAAGATTAAAGGACTTTGACAAACATTGTTTCAGTGTTACTGGTGTTAAGCAAACTTAGCAAGTGACATGTAAGATTGAAAATACCTAAAGTTTAGATGTCTGCAAAACTATCCAGTTTTAAATGCAGAGATGCATACCATATACCATTTTTATAATACATTTTTAATAGATGTAAATACAATCAAATTTAAATACACTTTACACTGGCCAAATTAAAAATCACATGCTTTCGTCTCTGTAATGCTGTGGTTTGGGTTAACCAGGAAATTAAGATGGGACAGTTATGAAAGCTCTGCTAAAATCTGGTGATATAACATGCATTGTTTTGGTGCTTTGTGACATTTTTATGGACCCACACACCTGTATCAGAAATCAGTTGGCGATTGGACACTTCAGATGAATAGTCAGAGGAAAGGATGTGTCATGCCTTTAAAACATGTTTCTTTAAATCCTCTCTCCTTGCATCTTTTCCTCACATCTTATGTGGGCAGGATTAAGACACAAGGAAAAGATGCAAGGGAAATGCAATGAGAGTAAAAGACCTGACGGGGCCCGCGAGTGTTTTTTTAGCCATAAAAGAAAATGTTAAATGGCAATACTCTAAAGCAGTAAGGAGTAGGTAGGGTAGAACATTATTGATCCCACTCAGTGTCATTGTAAACATAATGTTCATTTTATGTAGCAAAGCAGGTTGGGTGTATGTGGTGCGTCTCAAAAAACAAATCAAGAATACCCAAAAAACAAGACAGTACAAGCATTTCAGAGAAAGTCAGGAACAGATATCGCTCTCACTCAAATCGCAGACAGGGCAGTCTGTGGTCAGAGGGTGAGGGGGGGAAGTGTACGCATTCCTAGCATTAGCATATGGTATGGTCCAGAGTTTTATTGTTCTTTGTGTAGGAGGGTGGCAGAGAGGGAGAGGGAGGCATGGCATGGTCGAGGTCCCCGAGATAAGGATTAGGGCCTGCGGGTGCTGTGTCTACCGAGACACCATGTGCCTGCATGCAACAGCAGAGCCGGCCTGGGAAACAGTGGAGAACTGTCACCACAGACCACAGATCCTGGAGTCCCGGTGAAGTGCGTGCAGGACCTCTCCTCCTCTACACCCCGCTGCAGCTCCACCAGCGCGGCCAGCATGTCCATCTTGTCCCCCAGCGCCTCATTCCAGCTCCTCTTCCAGCGCTTTGCTCCAGTTCTGCTTGCCCCTCTCGTCGCATCCCCGTGGGAATCCCCAGCAACTCACAACAAGGAAGCCGACTGTTGGCAAGCAGAGCAAACAGTCAGGACCGCGACACAAGGGTCCCCCGAGGCAGACTCAAAGGCTCATAAAAAAGTACAAAACACAATGCAAATGCAATAAAAGTTGCATCCCTGGTAGCCCAACTCCACAAATGTTTACGGAAAAGAGACGTAGCAAAAAAAGGAAACACAGAAGCCCAAGGAAACACGAAAATAAACACAAAAGAGGAAGAGCTGTTGCAGCTCGCTGCCGCTCCGCCATAATGATTTCTTACTAAAGTTTGTTTGCAACAGTGAAGGAAAACATGTTGGAACTCTTGACTAAAAATAAAGACCACAGTAGAAAACCACATCTAAAGTACCAGTTGTAAGCAAGTACTACTTAAATCATCATAAGTTGCTCCAGTAAAGAAGCTACAATATTCCACAGATATTTTCAGTATTATCCCAATATCACTGCAGTACAAGGCCTTTTTATATTTTTTGCCTTAAAACACTAACAAATGATAACCATGTAAATGTAATCAGATAAAACAGAACACAGGGAACTCAGTTACAAAAATAACTTATTAGTTGTTTTGTTTGCAAAGGAACAGACTAATTGTGGTTTTATTTTTGTAAATGTCAGTGGTGGGAGAAGTAAAAGTACCAATACCAGACTGTCAACATACAAACAGGTCCTTTCTGCTTGAGTAAAAGTACACCACAAGTATTACCAGCAAAATGTACTTAAACTATCAAAGTAAAGGTATACATTTTGCAGAGTGTTACATCATGGAGTCCCCAGAGTCCTCAAAGATGACTTTTGTAGATAGATTGCAGAAATTATTGTGTGCACGTTGGTTACTATCTTCTAACACCAGATCAAAATTAAAAACTTTCAGGACTTCAGAAACTTCCCTGTTAGTTCATCATCACTCGCTCAGGTAATAATACCTGTAGTACCTATTCTACTGCTGACTCCGGACGAATGTGACAAGGACTGCAGCACATCACAGACTACAGAACCACCACCAGCATCATCAGCTCCACAGACAGCCTGCCAGATGACCTCAACACCTTCTACACCTGCTTTGAGACCTC
>NW_018128095.1:184882-233670 GCF_001952655.1 Monopterus albus
CTGGTCTGGTGTCATGGTGCGAAGACAATAATCTCAGCCTCAACACAGATAAGACAAAAGAGATGATAGTGGACATGAGGAAGGAGAGGAGAACTCATCGGCCACTGTTCATCCGGGGGCTCGAAGTGGAGAGGGTGAGCAGCTTCAAATACCTGGGCGTCCACATCAGTGAGGGCCTCACTTGGACACCTAACATCACACAGCTGGTCAAGAAGGCCCAACAGTGGCTGTACTTCCTGAGGAGGCTACGGAGATTTAGCATGTTGCCTAGGGTCCTCAGCAACTTCTACAGCTGCAATGTTGAGAGCATCTTGACCAGCTGCATCACTGTCTGGTATGGCAGCACAACTGCTATGGACCGCAAGTGCTTGCAGAGAGTGGTAAAGACTGCAGAGTGACACAAAACTACCACAGAGATGCAAAACCACCAGGACATGCAAGCAGATCCCAAGCAGACAGAAGTGACTAAAAATAGATACAAGTGACCACAAACAGATAAGGGCTGCAAAGAGGCATCACATCACCACAAAGGGAAACATCTGCTTTTAGTCCGGACATCTTGCTTCAGTGAGGCACAACTGCAAAGTCTGACCAAGTTCCATTTTAGAGCAGAGACAGACACAAATTCTGAAACTTTACAAGGGAGATAAAAGAACTAGTGCTAATGCGGAACTCAGCCACCCACTGTGACAGTCTGACTGAGGAACAGAGTCAGAGTCTTTAGGGACAGACCTGGAGTCCGTGTACATATTTGCACAGTGTATTTGTGTATGAGAGACTGTGTTTGTGTGTTTCAACAAAGTTTTTGACCTTTGATTGGTTCAGAACAAATATGGCGTTTGTCAGGACAGAAATGAAGCAGCTCTTCTTCCTACGACTCCTCATCGCTTCCCTCCCAGCATGCACTGGGCTTCCTGGAGGTCAGTCCTGTTTCTTCTCCTTCTAATGCTCTTCTTCCTCTGTTTTTTTTTTTTTGTCGTTTCACCTTTTCCCGCTGGGGCTGTATGAGGAGGAATATCAATCTGCTGTACGTCTGCTTAGCACACTACTGTTAAGTCGGCATTTTTTAATGTTTTGAACAAAGAACAAAACTGATGTGTCACATCAAATAATGTGCTGCTGTATTGTTTTCAATGTAACACAGGACACAGATGATTTACACATCATTACTTTCAGTTTTAATTTTGATTTTACATACCGTCCCAGCTTTTTCTGATTTGGGGTTTGTAGCGATTTTTGCTAAAAAGAAAAAAACTTTCTCAGTTGTTTTTCCTTTAGCTGAATATCCCAGCATGTTAACTAAGGTTAAGTGTGAAACGACAAAATTTGAGTCTTTACACTTCTGACTTGCTGCTTTCTGATCTCCAGTTTCCTTGTTTTTGATTAATAAGTCTGGTGTTGACCTGTTTAGGAAACAGGTGACTAATTAGACCATTGTTAGTGGAAGCTAAAATGGAAACATCTCCCGATACAGCTACTGTAGCTACTAAGCTACATCCATGAAAACTGGCGACACTGACACATGTAGTTATATTTTCTTGAAATTAACCTACCTACCTACTTACAGAGAACACTACATTTAAAACAAATTTATCTTTGTGATCATTTTTATTTTACATCCCTAGTCCCTCCAGTAGACACACCAGGAAACATACTTTTAATAAAACTACATATTACACCACAGAGGCCACGTACTAGCTTTTGGAGCTTTCAACCACATCTCATGTCTTCATTGAGCTAATGGAGATGTACCTCAGCTGTCATCATGTCTTGTTATTTAAAGCAGGAGTGTTTGTGAGCAGACCTGAGGCCAGTGTCTTCTTGCATCGTAGTCGCCGGGCGAACTCTCTGTTTGAGGAGCTGTGGCATGGCAATGTGGAGAGAGAGTGTGTGGAGGAGAAATGTTCCTACGAGGAGGCTAAGGAGATCTTTGCCCTGCCACAACAGCTGGTCAGTCAAAACTTGAGCTGATATAGGGTTGATAGTTGTTAAAGTTTCTGTTAATGTGTGCTTAATCGTGTTTCCAGGAGGAATTCTGGACGAGGCACACAGGTACTGGGATTCACTCTGCTGTACAACAAGCTTTAGGTTTCTAATGTACATTTAAGTTTGAAATAGTAACAACACATTGGTAAGTAAAAAAAATCTACAACTCTCTTTTGAGAAACACAAGATCATTAGTAAGTGATATGTCGGTCAATTACAAACAACACACAACCAGACGTTTCAGCGTTTAACACTTGTTAAAATGTGACTTCCTGTTTGCAGCAGTGGATCAGTGCCTGTCATCTCCCTGTAAGAACAGAGCAACGTGCACTAGCAACCCCAACACCTACGTCTGCAAATGTCCACCTGGTTTCGTTGGACGCAACTGTGACAAAGGTAGGGATCAACGGCCAAACCCTTTTTGTGAGTGTCCATGGTTGCTGAAGAAGTAGTGACGTGGTTTTTGTCTGTCTCTCTTTGCAGTTCTTTCAACCTCCAATGGTTGCCGCTACAAAAATGGGGGGTGTGAACATTTCTGCAGAGAGTTTCCGGATCGGTCTTATATCTGTTTCTGTGCTCCAGGATACAGGCTGGACCAGGACGACAACAGCACCTGCCTTCCTGAAGGTCTGTCATTTTTTATAGAACATTCAAGCAAAAAAAAGAAAAAACACTGTCCTGACTCCAACTGACTGTAGGCTGCAACTCCAGGCTTCAAACTGGCTCCAATGCAAGCCAGCAGGTGACATCACACCTCTCTACGTCTATTTTATATAAAATGTATGCTTCAAGAAACCACTAATTACCGAAAAACCCACCACCATGTAAGAGAATTAACCTGGGGATGTCTGAGAAAGTACAAGGCAACACATTAACTACTCAGCTGCAAATATGAGTGTAGGGTGGTTAGCGTGCTCCACTGAGGACGCCTGAACATTTGGGTTTTTATGTCTGATCATCCAAAGGGACAGAGGATGCTGATGTAGTATCAGAGGGCCACATGTTGACTGTTTGCTTGTGTCTGGTCCAGATGATGTTCCCTGTGGAAGACCTCTTTTGCATTTTACCCCAAGGGTTGTTAATGGGAAAACCTGCCCCAAAGGACACTGTCCATGGCAGGTAAGTAGAAAACTGACTCCAGTACTACAGAATGAAGTATGAAATGTCCTACCATAGCAGAGAATATTTCTTATTCCAGAATAGTATCTACCTATGTAGTGTGTTTCCTGTGACCAAGGTTTGGGACTCACCTCAGAAACACACATCAACAACATCCTAATAAAATATGTGGATGAACATTTTATTTTACTGGGACTATGCTTCACCGAAAACTAGGTCCAAGTTGTCATTCCTCTCTATTGTACAGGGCTACCCACAGAAAACTTGCATAACTCCCTGTAAATGCTGTCTTTTAAGTGAGAGGCTTGTAGATGAAGCTGTATGTTGTGAGATTTCATCTTTTTCTCATCAGTCTAATGCTTTGGCATTCTGTCCATCACTAAATTATTATGGCCACTTCTAAATGCAAATGAACTGAAAGAGAGTAGATGATGATGATGCTGCTGCCTCCCTGCTCAGGCTCTGCTGACTGAACATGACGTCTACACCTGCGGAGCCATCATCCTGTCCGATCAGTGGGCTTTAACGGCAGCTCACTGCATCTGGAGAAAACCTACCGCCATCTTCCACATCATTGTCGGTAAGACTTTTTATTAAAACAAAGAAAACACTTGCTCCTTCTTTTACCCTTTTCCTAACCTCCCTACCCTTCTACCTGTTTGAAACTTTTTCTACTCTACTCTTTAAATGTCTGCATTTATATCAACCTGCATTCAAATGTCTGCATTTATTTACTATATTTATGCTTTTATTGTCGATATATGTCTTCTACCTTCAACCTTTTAATATTTTATAGAGATGACACTTTCATCTTCTGCACAAAATGTTAAAAAGCCATGTTTTGGTAAGACCAAAGGCTCTGGAGTGTCTCACCTTTTCTACTTTGATGACCATCTTCAATGATTTCAGCATCATGGTCTGAAATTAGGAAAACACAAAAGCACAGCAAATGAAAAGAAAACACCTGAGCACTTTGACAACATGCAGGCCAGATTTCGAAAGACGTGCTGCGGATAAATGAAGCGCATGCAGTTAAAGAAACACAGTCACTAACTGATCAACAACAATGAAAACACAAAGGTAGAAAGCACTAAAAAACACAAAGGTGTATTTGTGTGGGAGACTCTAAAACTGAACAAGTCCAAAGTTAGGAGTGTATGTCCAACAGTATCATGCAATGTTCCAACTAAACTACAAAATGGGAGCTGATGCTTTCAGAAATGGACAACAACATGGTTGTTTGCAGCTACAGAGCTTTTCTTTGCTGTCTTGTAGTTTGTCCCTGTGCAATTGTTTTCTTAAGCCACTGGATATTTTGTGCTTGTGATCAGACACCTTCAGCTCAGCACATCACAGCAGATCAGTATGTGGAGTCAGGAAACAGTGGCATTGTCTTCTTTTAATGATGCAGATATTAATGTGTTGCTGTCTCCCAGGCCTGCAGTGGCAGAACGTCTCGGACCAGCTTTATCCTGAACGTTTATGTAGCTATGTGTGATTTGATGTCAAAGAAACTACAGTTGATTGAGTAAATTAATTTATATGTGACTAACAAATCCCTATGACAGAAAATGAAATGTGATGATTTATAAGATACTAAAGTAAAATATAAAAGTGCTGTCCCTGCCAAGGTGAACATGACCGAGAGGAGAATGAGGCGACTGAGCAGAGGCGACGAGTGGTCAGACACGTGATCCACCACAATTATAACCAGTCCAGTTCCGACAGCGACCTGGCCATGCTGAAGCTCTACCGCCCAGTCAAACTGGGACCCTACGTGGTACCCATTTGCCTTCCTGCCTGGAACAGTACCTTCAGCCAGACACTGGCAAACGTCCGCTTCTCCACTGTATCTGGTTGGGGTCGCCTGGCCCAGTCTGGCCCTCCTGCCAGATTCCTCCAGTGCCTCGTGCTACCAATGGTCCGTCTGCAGGAGTGTCGCAAGCACACCCAGCTCAACATCACCAGGAACATGCTGTGCGCTGGGCTGAGACAAGGCGGGCAGGATGCCTGCGAGGGTGACAGCGGCGGTCCTCTGGTGACGCGCTACAAGAAAACCTGGTTCCTGACAGGTGTGGTGAGCTGGGGGAAGGGGTGTGCCAATGAAAATATGTACGGTGTCTACACCCGAGTCAGCAGCTACCTGGGCTGGATTGAGGACATCATGTCCACCAGCTGAACCTAATGCACAGATGCAAGCAGATGTGATGGTGTTTAATTAATTTGCTGAGTATTTTCTCATATAATTTGCTCTGTAGTTATGACAAATAGTGAAGCATCACATCAGATCCTCCAACTATCTGAAACCAAAACATATTCAATCTACTGTCATAATAACAAAGACAAGCTGTAAACCTACACATTTAAGTCAATCTATAATTGAATGTCAAAAACGTAACTGGTTTCTAAACTGTCAACATTGTTATCAGTTAATTTTCTGTCAGTTTGCTTGTACAGTAGATGCATTAGCTTCTCATTTCAGCTCTGAAGATAACATTAGAAACATATAGTTTAGATACCACTGCAGTATTTAAGTATCCAATTTCACCAGGGTCTAACATCATTATCACTATACTGAATAATGATCATAAACAAGAAGTGTTTATGAGCTGCGTTTACCACACAGTTGATGTTGAGTTTTTATTCTGTATCTTGTGAAATTTAAAATGTACAGGTTCATTGTCAAAGTGTTTTTGGCTCAACCTACACTTTATTATACACAGAGAAATGTTGATTGTTTCAGGTACTGCAAAACAATGTGTGTCAGAAATAAAGACAAAATTATGCCTGAACGTTTTGTTGGTGGTAGCCGTTTTCTGTTTTGAGGATGGATGACTGAGCCAAACTAATATTATGTCATTCAAAGAAAATTATTCATTGTACAGCTGGCCATTCTTTAAATTTATGATTAGGTACCTTGAACAACACACTTTGGCTGAGGTGCAGGCTCTGTGTTTCATAGTCACAACTTGGATATGACTATGAATGTGATTTACACTATTTACAAAATCAAAAACCGTTTTAAATTTCAGGTGACTCACTAACAACAGATAGGGGCAACAGGAATCATGCCATCTTCTCCCACTATTTCATGAGTATAAACATGAGATCCTGTGTTGTTGGGTTGCACAGTGATGTTTTTTGAAGGAGCTAGGCTAGCAGTTTCCCCATTTCTAGTGTTTGTGCTAAGCTAGGCTAAACATGACCCTAGTTTTTGCCTCCCATATATCATTTGATTATTGTAATAACACCTACAGTACCTGCATATATGGAATAAATTATAACAGATGCTCAAGCTCAAAACGTTGGCATTTCAGTAGTTTTAAAGACCTGTTTTTTTAATGTTTAGATATTTTTATTATTGTGTTTATTTTTATTTTATTTCATGCAATTCAATGTAGTAAACTCAGCACACCCCCAAACCACTGGATGCACTAAGAAGATACTCTATCATGTTACTGGATAAGGCTTAGCAGGAAATGGATTTTAAGTGTGAAAGCAGGAAGTTCTCCATTGCACTGAGTTCAGGAAACAGGACACAGTCTGTCACATTTTGTCAGGCTGATTATTTCCACTGGGAACATGTGACCAGTTGTAGGGATGTTGGGGGGTGGATCAGACTTTGCACCTTTTGATCCATAAAGAAGCAGCAAAGGACTGACTTTCTGATGAAATCAACTATGTGGCTGAGAGTCGTCTTCACCTTCGCATTCAATGTCTACAGCTGCCAGCTGGCCTCAGGTGAGGAAACCAAAGGCAAAATGTCTGACTGCAGCAACAGGACTTTGTTCACAGTTTGTCATAAAATATTAGAAGTTACCTCTGCATTAAATGATTATTTCAGTTTACTTTAAACAGTGGTTTATGCTTCTCATGTTTTTCAAATTAATGGACAGTGGACATTTTAGCATGTTAGCATGCTAACAATTGCTAATTATTACATGTACAGCTGGAGTTGATGGGAATGTGATTCATTTTGCAGATATTAAATCAAAAACCAAAGTATTGGACATATTAAACCTGATGACGGCACTAGATGAAAAATCTGAGGATCAGCACAATCATTAGGATTCGTCCACTGAGCACCATGCATATGTGCATTTCAAGTCAGCTGTTTTATACATATTTTTAATATGTGCATAAAAAAATCTTAGTGGAAACAGCAGAAATTTGAAAAAAGTTTAAATATCGCAAAAATGTTTTTACAGTTTGTCAGGTGTAAAAGCTCAGCACCATCGCTTAGAGATTACATTGAGCACCATCAAGCATGTGAAGGAGGAGACAAAAATATTATAGTATAATATATGTATTATGACAGACTCTTCCCTTTCTGTTCGGTAGTTTTTCTGGATCCAGATCAAGCCAACGGTGTCCTGGTCCGGATTCGCAGGCATAACTCGGGCTGGCTCGAGGAGCTGCAGAAGGGCGATCTGAAAAGGGAGTGTCTGGAGGAGAGATGTTCTTACGAAGAGGCCCGGGAGGTGTTCGAACACACCAAGGCTACGGTCCGATTCTAAACACAAACTAGCAGCTAATATGTTTTCATTTTAAGTGATTAGAATTCATAGTTCCATCATTAAATTGGATCCATTGCCATCTTGTGTTTTAATTTGGCTTGTATCATAGACATTACATTATATAGATTATGATTAGACTGAATAACATTTTACTGGGAAATTTTTAACAAAATATTTGTTGCCAATAGAATTACACCATTCTGGTACTAAACAATCATAAATTTTGCTTAAATATTAATAGTGTTTAAAATTTGTTTTTATTTCAATAATGCATGCTTTTTTAATTGCAAACCAAACAATGTATAATTAGTTTTGAAAATGTATTATCGATTACACACCTTTCTTTTGCCACAGGATGACTTTTGGCGGACATATGACGGTAAGCAGCCACACACTTCTGTCCTACCACTGTTCAAGAACAAGCACTATATATTGGATTTAAAAAAAATTACCTAAGGTTTACGTGTGAATTTATTCCAGTGAACTGGAACAAACCCTGCAACCATACGCATTCGCATTCAAAACCTTTTATAAGTACCCCTTCTATGTGTGACATTTGTAATACCTGCAGATACCCTATGAAAAATACATCAGCAGCGACTCCTATGTTGTGTGATGTATGGAATAACCAGTGTTTTCTTACACTGTAGTCCCAGAGAGCTGTAAGTCCAGCCCCTGCCTGAACGGCGGCAGCTGCTCCGCCCACGGTTCGTCCTACACCTGCTTCTGCCTGCCAAAGTTCAGCGGACTCCAGTGTGAGCTTGGTGAGCAAAACATACAAGCATTCCTAATCCTTATTAACTATGCAGGAGGCCTGGTCTGTAGAGCAGAAAACCTGTACCCCTGCACTAACACAGTGTGTCCTCCTGGAGCTGATGGAGCTGGGATTGTGGGTTTCTCCGTTTCCAGCCTTTGTGTCTTAAACAGAGATGGATCCTTCCTGAAGTAAACATCAAAGTGAATAAACTTCAGACAATGAAATTACGTGATAAATTAAACCATTTTAAAAGTGAACATGTTTTCAGAGTTCCTGGCTACTCCCAGCACCTGCCTGCTGGAGAATGGAGGCTGTGAACATTACTGCAACGAAGGTGAGGGAGGACAAAAACTAAATTGCTCATGTGCAGAAGGTTACTTCCTGGACGCAGATGGACAGAGCTGCAAAGCAAAAGGTGGGTTTGTCTTACTCATGAGAAAGACGTCAAACAGAAGTACAGTGATTACAGGCTTTTGGAGATACTTGCATTTCTATATATCCCATGCAGCTGCTGAGGATCAATAATCTACACAACAAAGGAATAACTGATATCTGATACTCCTGTTTGTCAGAATGAGTGGATGCCTTTGCCTCCTCCGTTTTGACACACGCCTAAAAACTAAGTTCTGCTACACTGAACTGTTGGGAAAGGCCTGTTTTACAGCAGATAAACCAAACAGCCTTTATACTAAAATGACAAAATATTTTGTGTATCATTTGTCCAGAAAACTAAATCAGTCTTACAGCATCAACCTGTGATGGTAGCTAAGATCTATTAATATGAAAATGATTCTCTCAATTACTTAGTTAATAAGAAAGTCACTTTCAGCTTTTCCCGTTTAGGGGTCACCACACTGAATCGTCACACTGACAACTTGCATGTTGACATTTGGCATGTGTTTTACGTCGGATGCCCTTCCTGACGCAACCCTGATTTGAACCCAGGGCACAGCAGCAAGAGTGCTGCACCTTAACCACCAGCCTACCAGGGACGGCTCGTCTCGATTACTTAGTTAATGGTTTTGTCAAAAATAGTGAAAATTGCCCTTTATAATTTACCACATCTTGTGGTGACATCTTCAAATGTCTCATTTTGACTGACCATCCGTCCTCAACCCAAATATGATCAACTTACTCTACTTACACTACAAAGAGCATAAAATCTTCACACAGGAGATGGAACATGTTTTGTTTTCTGCATAAAAATTACTGAAACAATTCTGTGATCATCAAAATAGTTGCACTTTTTTTTTCTGCCTGTCAACTACTGAATTAATTAACCTAGCTTCTGTTTAGCTTCTCTCTGGTTTAAAATGTGGAATGAATCCGTGACATTACATGAAGATAGATGTGTGTGTCATCAGCATACAAGTAACAACTTATGTTGTATTTTTGAAGCTATGACCAAATGACAACAATGAAATGCAAAACAAAAGTGGTACAAGTGTTGATCACTGTGTTACACAACATCTGACCATAAAACAGGAGAAAACAATGTTGTAATATACTACACAACAATTTATTTTCTGTCAAAGTACAGCACCAAATCTGTATCATTTCCTACTAGTTTGTTACAAAATCAATGCTAAAGATATTTTTGTTGTTGTTGTTGTTTCAGAGTCAATAGCATGCGGCATGGTCCCTATCCTGCAAGATGAAAACAAAGCCCAGCAGCTCGACTCTCGGGCACGAATTGTCGGAGGAACAGAGTGTCCCAAAGGTGAATGCCCCTGGCAGGTATGCTAAAGTTAAAGAGACAGCTCACCCATTTACTGTAGAGCCTTGTGTAGTTTCAGTAAAGCTTAGCTTTGGCTGTGATGTACAGTATTTTTATGTTGAGAATCTGGATATTACTTAAAAATACTGTTCATTTTTAAGGTCTTGCTACAGTATAAAGGCAAAGGTTTCTGTGGAGGAGTGATTTATAAACCTACATGGATCCTCACAGCATCTCACTGCTTGGAAAACACAGAGGCTCAGTTCCTGAAGGTTGTTGCAGGTATGAATCTCAGTCTAAACACATTTTAATATCTTGGACTGTTTGATTTGGAGGGAAACACTCATCTCAGTCAACCCTGGTCTTTGTCTGTCAGGTGAACACAACACAGAGGTGAACGAGGGCACGGAGCAGCTCATCCAGGTTGCCGAGATCATCATGCATGAGAAGTATGCATCACACACTGCTGATAACGACATTGCTCTCCTTCGCCTGGCAACGCCCATTATTTACACACCATATGCCATCCCAGCCTGCCTGCCGACACGCTTACTGGCTGACCTCAACCTCTGGGCCATCAGCTTGCATACGGTGAGCGGATGGGGGAGGAGGGGTGAGAATGGACCCACCTCACACATCCTGCAACGCCTGAAGGTGCCGCGAATCCGGACACAACAGTGTGTGCAGGAGAGCATGGTGGTGCTCACCGAGAACATGTTCTGCGCTGGATACATCGAGGGCCGGCAGGACTCATGTAAAGGTGACAGTGGCGGGCCTCTGGTGACACAGTACAAGAATACAACGTTCCTGCTGGGCATCGTCAGCTGGGGGAAGGGCTGTGCCAGACCAGGCAACTACGGCATCTACACCCGGGTGTCCAACTACCTGGAGTGGATCCACAACCGAACAGCAACACCAGACCAGCCAAAAAACCACACTGAGGCTTTAGTACACAACCTGACAACCTGAGGGTCTAGAGGGGGCAGTAAACTGAGAAAAACTAGTAAACTCAGACATGACAAAATGTACTGCATTTTGTGAGAGAAGAAATGATCAGTCAATGTAAAGATAAACTGCATCTGTTTTGATAACTTCATAATTGTTTCAATCAATTGCAGATAAAAAATGCCAAATATTCTCTAGTTACCAGCCATGCAATAAAATTATTTGGTGATTTACTATCTTGTTTCACTGTAAACTGAGGACAAATGCTGAGAATTGTGACATTTTTTAAAAATTATTTTTGACATTTTATAGATCAATGATTGATTATTTAAAAAAAGATTATGACTAGGAGTGGAATCAAGTACACGAGTACACGTATACATGCTGGCCATACCATAACTGCCTCAACACTTGCTTAGTATCTTGTTATAACTTTAAGCAATTCTCATTATAACAAGATACTTTTATCATTTTTATGAGATATGTTCATGTTAAAACGTGATATTTCTTATTACGACATACTGTATTTTCTCCTTATAATGACACAGACTATTGTATTTTCTCATAACATGAGCCCTGCACCATGCAGACTGAGTGCCCTGCACACACTTTGAGCAGTACGCTCATTCAGTTCACCAGTCCCTCTCCAATTTCAACTTTCCACACAGATCATGTAGAAAGATAACCAGAAAGATCATAGAAATTTCCTATAATGTTTAAAACTGAACCAGACGAAGTTTGAATGGCCGTGCACTGAATGGTTGTGTTTGCTGGTTTTGCTACTGTGTGTTGTATGATTTCCTCATTCATGTTGATACAGTCCAGAGAGTGTCTGATGTGTATAGGTCCTTCTCCCCTGAACTGTACACCGCTGGAGAGACAAGGCACCATTTATAAAGCTGCAATTCATACATTCTATACATTTATCAATGCTTTACAGGTCACTTTGAACCCATTAAGTACAACATCTGTGTCACCAGGTTGTAGAAAATCCTTCAACTGATGTCTTTAATTCATCAGGGAGACCTCGCCAATGGTAAATAGCTGCAGCACATCTGAACTAAAAGCCTGTTAACTGCAAATATAATGACTTAGAATGGACAAAATCCATGCATGGATCCAAGGTCTCTTTAACATATTAATGTGACTAGGAATTATTGCCATATAGAGCAGGGAAGTAGAAACACAAAAGCAGCTTAAATGTAAATAAATTCGTGTACTTCATAAATAACTGCAGACCTTTGTAACAGAACTGAATTACATGTGGTCAATTTAATTTAAATGTATTCCCTTTAAATACTTTATCAGCAGTGCCTTATTAGAAGCTTCTACCCTCCTGCATCAGAGAACAGAAAGCACAGGACAGTGAGAAGTAAATCACACTGACCTCCTCAGGTGTGTTTACTGACTTGATTAAAAACAGAAGAAGTCATGTTTTTTGTGCTGACTCGGTCAGAGGCTCAGTGGGCATGGCCTAAACGCACTCCACCTCTCCTAACAACACTGCTGGACCTTGTTGTACTGGGTCACTCTGAAAACCAGCTGACATGTTGCTGAGGAGCTGCTGCACCGCCTGCACTCTGCTGCTGGGCTTCACTGCTGCTGCAGGTCTGGGTATTTGGATGAAATAACACTTTACAATATGGCCTGTGATTTACAGTGTAATTTAGTTATACGAACCAGGTGCCAATAAAATACAGACTTTTTTGTACTGTAGCTACAGAGGAAGAAAAAGAGGTACCCTGAGGAGAGCAGCGTCTTCCAGGACATTTTACACAAGCTTCACATACTGGCACCAAATAAATGATGTTATTTTATCATTTGTTTCAGTGTTTGTAGAGAAGCGTGAGGCCAACACAGTGCTGCAGAGATGGCGGCGAGCCAACAGCTTCATGGAAGAGCTGAAACAAGGAAACCTAGAGAGGGAATGCATCGAGGAGGTGTGCGACTACGAGGAGGCTCGAGAGGTCTTCGAAAATGACGACCAAACGGTTAGCCAGTCCGGTGTTCTAACGTTACCACTGATTAACTGAAGACACTGACTTTCTGCAGAGATGGTCCTGTGAACTCCACTGTTCCACTTTTTATTTCACAAAATAATCTCTTGCAAACTTGATTAAGCCTGAAAATCTCAGTAAAAGTTTTGTTGTAATTACACCAAAGTAAAAATTTATGTATGGAAAATAGTGTGGGCATCATCATAAAAAAATGTATGAGAATTTACCATATTTTTTATTTGTTTCTTCAGAGGCATTTCTGGTTGAGCTACAAACGTAAGTTTTACTTACAGTTTGGCCACTATCCAATATTTTTGCCCACTATTATATTTTAGATGTAAATCAACAACATTTCATAGTAGTGCAGTTTGTCCACATAAGAATTATTGTGTTAAATAGTTCTGATATTTTGATATGTATGTGCAATAGTTGTAACTTCACTGTTTTTCCTCGTGTCAGACCGTGAACCCTGTCTGGCCAACCCATGTCATAACAACGGAACATGTGTCTACGTGGGCACCATGTATGAATGTCAGTGTCCTGAGGGTTTTGAAGGCCGATACTGCCAGACAGGTGAAGATTTATTTAAAAAAAAAAACTAAAATATTTGTTTACTATAAAAGGTATATAGGTCACATATAAAAAAATTTAAAAAAACACCAGGAGCTACAATGTTACAACCTTTTATAAAGCAAATAACATGAAATCCTGTAAATTCAAATTAAGGTTTTTAACTTTTGTCTTTATTCAATCTAAATATTTACCCAATTTCATATTACACGTAACACAAACATATCGAATATATGAATTTTAGGTCTGCATGATAAATGGTTTTGTGAGCATGATTTAGATCCCTGTGGAAAAGGGAGTGCTTGGTTTGATGCGAGGCATCTCCCTGTTAATGCAAACAGGGCAAAATTCCTTTCACGTGAGACTGAGATTGTACAGGGTTTAAATTGCCCACAAAATGATTTATCATGCAGCCCTAATGCATTTTGACAGAACAATCTCAATTCAAGGCCTTGTCAAAGTAAATCTACATTAATTATATTGTCATACTCTAAAGTATATTTACATTTTTTCCTCAGTGTTTGAGGATTCACTCAAGTGTCTTTACCAGAATGGATACTGTCAGCATTTTTGTGATGGTTCTGGGGAAAGACGCAAGTGTTCCTGCGCTGAAGGATATAAACTGGGAGAGGATGGACGACAGTGTATCGCTCAGGGTATAAATACTACCTATATCTACTTCTTTAGAACTCTGAAGTATCTGGTTTTAACTACACATCTCTGCATTCCCTGTAATCCTACAGGGTAATGCTGTTCACATCGTCAGACACACCCAATAACTGGAAGAATACTGAACATTTCATTAGGAGAGAGATGAGTTTTAATGTTACTACCCTTAACTGATTCAACAAAGCATTTTGAACAATGTCACATTAACTGTAAAAAGTGTCGGCTGAAATGGATTCAGCCCCGATCTGAGACACTTCCATAAGCATGTGAACAAATAACAGCTACTTATCGACACCTTGTTAAAAGCGAATATCAAGTTTCTTCACAGAGCCTTGCTCTGATGTGTGTTACTGTGTGTTGCAGTGGAGTATCCGTGTGGCCGACTGGCTCCACAGGAAGCAGGTCTAAACCAGAGTGCGGTGCTTCAGCCTAGGACGGTGGGAGCCAACCACTGTCCCAAAGGAGAGTGTCCCTGGCAGGTAGACACTGATAGATTAATCAACTAACCTTTGCCAATCCACAATATCACGTATGTAGCTATTAGAAGCATATAGTTGCTGTCACTTACCGATGTACAGTATGTCATTACATTATTAACATTTGACCTAAATCAAATGAGGTTATGCCGACAGTTACAAGATCCAATGGAGTTAGGAGCTCCTGGTGTTATCACTAGTGTGTGTGAGTGCCTGGGAGTACGAATGGGCAAATAGTGTGAAAGCACTTTGAGTGTTCTGCAATGCACAGAAAGTGTAAGACATTTACCATTAACTGGTAATTAAAATCATTAGCTCCAGCTTCATTTCATGCCAACAGACTGCAGCTAAAGCTGACTGTTAAAACTTTGTTCATGTATTTTAAGAAAAATGCTAGGTTACTGTGGTTTGTACCAGCATGACCCTGTTTGGTTTATCATATTTCCAAACGGTGTGTTTTCACGGAGAAAAGGTTTGAGGGTGAGGACTAACTGGTGTGTTTGGCAAATGTAACGCTACCTCAGGCAGTGTTAGCTGGAGCTGCCAGGGTGTAAACCTCCCCAGATCCAATACAGAGGACAGACATGTTAGCCCACATGCAGTTCCAAGACCCACATCCGGGACAGGCTGCGACCCAGAGGACATAGTTGACACCACAAAATAACACGGTTAATGCGAGATAATGATGTGTCCATGTATGTATGATCAGGTTCTGGTTCAGCTGAATGGGAACAGTCACTGTGGAGGTGTGCTGATCTACCCAAACTGGGTCATCACTGCTGCCCACTGCGTCCATGGCCACAACCCCCAAAACCTTACTGTGGTGGCAGGTAACTGCTCATCTACACTGTAAAAATCACTGTCAAATTTGACGGGAAATTTCTTCTGAAGCCTCACATTTAGGTGTCGTTTGTGCTTTTAAAAGTAATTCTCCAGATTTCCTGTTAAATTGTTTCTAAAAGAGGAAAAAGTACAATGTGACGCTGCTAAATGTTCTGTCTTGTAAAAATAAATCACTTTGTAGTACTTCAAATTAGTTTATAAAGTTGTTATATGCAGTTGTATAAAAAAAACTGCAAAAACGGTTCTGTAAAGTTTTGTAAAGACATTCTGTGAAGTTTTGAATAGCTGTGTCAAGTTTTGTAAAATTGTTCTTTTAAGTTTTGGAAACTTGTATAAAGTTTGTTAAATTGTTCTGTAAAGTTTTATGAAGCCCTGTCATTAAGTTGTTTTGTAAAGTTAATGTGTAAATCTGACTTTTGCAATGTCTTGTTTATTTGTTTCTTGTCTGTCACCAGGGGAACACAACTTGGATGTAGAAGAAGACACAGAACAGAAAGTACCTGTTTCCATGGCGATAGTCCATAGAGATTATGCCCCAGCAACAGGTGACAGCGACGTTGCCCTGCTGCGGTTGAGCCGACCTGTCACCTTGAACCACCACGTCATCCCCGTCTGCCTGCCCACCAAAGATTTCGCAGAGCGGGAGCTCCTTACAGTCCGCTACCACACTGTGTCTGGTTGGGGCAAGAGGATCACAGGGGGCAATGCTGAAACCCTCGGCACACCAGTCTCCCCCATCCTCCGTAAGATGTCGGTCCCTATCATCCAGAACTCCCAGTGCTCCCAGATATCCCAATTCAACTTCACCAGCAACATGCTGTGTGCTGGATATCTACAGGGTCACCAGGGGAGTTGCCAGGGAGATGACGGAAGCCCCCTGGTCACGCTGTATGACTCCACCCACTTCCTGACAGGTGTGGTGGGCTGGGGGCGGGGTTGTGCACACCCTGGGTATTATGGGGTGTACACCAACATGGCCAACTTTGTGGACTGGGTGGGGGAGACCATCAAGCCCCCCCCCACGGAGAAGCCGGTAGAGGGTGTTCCACAGATGCATGCTGACCTGCTGGAGCAGAAAGTAGTTTAGGAAAGATGATTTCTAGCCCTGTAAAGCCCAACACATCAAAAATTAGCCAGAACAGTCAATATTTTTGGGCATGAGATGTTTATTAAACCTTTTAACAAAATCCAAAAGAAAATTCAAGATTCAAAATCCAAGATTCAAGATTTTTATTTGCCATTTATGCATAGACAGACAGTCCAGGCATATAGGAATAAATGTGCCATATTATTTAGAATATTTTTATTTTGTTTGTATTACATTTGATACATTTTTGGCGATTTCTATCTGCTCAGAAACTCGCGTATCAAATATGATACAAATGGCTTTATAGGGCTAGGACCCAGCTACAACAGAATCTAGTGCAGCAGAAGTTTTTATTTTAATGGCCTTTCATTCTTTATTTTACTATGAAACATTTTGCATGGTCTGGTTGCTTTTGTTTTGTCCTGTTGTTTGGCTTGTAATGTCAAAAATATGAGTTTCTGGTTTGGTTTACTATGAAACATCAGGCTATGAGATGTGTCTGCACTCAAAATTATTTTACGATGTACTGCTGTAATGTCAGAATCCTGGATCCTGAATAAACATCACTGACTGAAAAAGTGTGGGGCACTTCTGATGGATGTCCTCATTTTCACACTTATTATAGCTACTCCTAATCAGAACTTAGTTTTGCTGTAGAAACACCAATTTACAGTGTAATCATGAAGAGATTGTGAGACAACGGTGCAGACATGGAAAAGGCCTCCCCACCTCTCCTACACTTCTAACACTTCTATAAGCAAGACTCACAAATAGACCAAGCATTTATGCTTGTTTTGCATCTCTTTTTGTCATTTTGCATCCATCTTTACTTGTTTTGTGTCTATTTTTTGTTGTTTTGCATATTTTTGTAGTAATTTCTTTTGGTAGTTTTCTGTCTCAGTTATTTTGTATCTATTTGCGGCTGTTTGCCTTTATTTTTTACTCATTTTGTTTTGTAGTCATTTGATTGACTTTCCAACAGAGAGGGTAATAATTCCTGACCCCTGACCCCTTGGGCCCCTGGGCCTGTGTCCGGTAGGCCCACTCAGTTTGGTATAAATAAGGATTGCAACCTTTAGAACTTCAAAATGTCATGTCATGTTTGTTATGGTTGCTCGGACACGGGTATGAACGAGCAAAGAAAAGATGGACCTAGGTGGCTGACTTTGGTGCAGGTAGTGTGGGATTTATTTACAGTGCAAAGTTCAGTGAATAAAACAGACAGTCGCAGTATGATAAAGAGTCACCGGGTGTTGATCTGTGGCAGTGGGAAACAGTCGATGGTGAGATGGATGGTTGTAGGTCGGGCTGCGGACGCTGGGGTCACTCCTGAACTGATCGTGGTTGAGGTGATGATGGCTGAGGAGACAGGAGCATGTAATGACAGTTAATGGAAACTGTGCATCGACCTGCATGGTGGAGACTGGTAGGGCTGAGTAGAACCAGGGTCCAGAGGAGAGGTCCGTAGTCACAAAAAGAACAACAGGAGAATGTACTGAGAGTAATATGGAGATGAGGAGACCGGGGGTGAAAAAGGAGTAAAGAGACAAAATGACTAGACTAAGCGAAGGTGAAACTGTAGGACTAGAAAGAAAACAACAAGCAAAGGGGCCTGAGAAAATGAATTGAACTGGCAAGGGAGTGAATGGTGAGCAGGGTATAAGTAGGGAGGAGACTAATAAGATGCAGCTGGTGATAATCAGGGGAAGTGGGAAAGGTGTGCTGGATTGTGTAATCAGGGTGAGGAAGCAAAACTAAAATGAGAAAAGCAAGAGAGGAAGGTGCAGCTGGGCAAACCTGACAATTTTCAAGCTCAAGTTATACAAAAAAGAAAAAAAAATTCACAAATTTGAATTAGTCCCAATATCTTTAATCTTGTAATTCCAAGTCTGAACTTAGTGTGTGGTATTCATACAGAATTAAGTGGTATTTAAATCCTCATGTTTCCAAAATGTACCTTTGTGAAATGGGAATAATTTTCCTGAAGGTTCTGTAATTTTGTTGAAAAGTGCCTTTGAACTATGAAATCTGTGTCCATCATAAATGTTATGAGATCAAGGGCATCAAGATTGTCATCATTTTTATAGATACCAAGTCCAAGTCTTATTTATTGAGTCATCAGCACAGGCTGAGAGCACCTTAAAAACAAGCCCAAAAAACTAAAGGGCAGGAAGCTACAGGACCCATCATTTTAAAATTAAACAAATGAAACAAATAAAGATTTCTCAAACAACCACAGTGGCAGTGTTAGCTTGTGCAAAATGGATAGCAAAAAGTTTACACCAGCTGGAGTTTTGGTGGTTAAAATCAAGATTCTGCCATTTTCTAAACACTCACATCAGCCTCTTGATTGTGATGAAAGCATCTTTTGTCCCAGTGTTGTCACCCTGGAGTCACACGGAGGAAAACTGTGCCAACAAAATGAGAAAACATGGCGTCGGTTCATTTACACTCATGAGTCTACTACAGAGGAGTGAAGCTTCTCAACATGCATACTCTTAACCTTAAAAACGATTAACAGTTGAAAACACAAGCTCAACAGATGTCACCTAATATGAGCGACTCTGAAGCTGGAAAAACACTGATGTTGGTGTAAAATAACAGAGAAAGAACAAATAAAAATTTCATGAAGTTAAATTTTATCACAGGGGATCTCAGTGCTGCCTCTGATAGCCGGGCAAACACACTGCAGCCAGACTGACTGAGGCCAGCAAGTTGACTTATCGAGGTTATGTAACATTTATTAATGTGAGGCTGCATCGAAGAACCTATTGAAGGTGGTAAAATCCAGATTCATCAACAGGCTGGAATAAAACCATATCAAAGGACTCACACAGGTATGGACCTAAAAACACAAAACTTTATCTTAACTTTGGCTGAAGGTGCCAGAAACTAAAATCTCTGGATGAGTTTGAATAAATGATATCAAATACAAAAGGTAAATTTTAAAACAAACTGTACAATTAGAAATCAAGGATAACACTTTATATTATGCTAACAAAATTCAACAAACTGTTAACTGACTGATTTCACTGGGAAATGTTCATATACATACAGTATGTCCACAATTTCTAAATCCAGTTACTCAGTTTGAATGTTTATTGAACATTACAAAATGTGTAAGTAATTTCCTTCTGCAGCTTGTTTTGCTCTTTGTAACTGTTTAACTTGGATATATGTATCCTTTTGTGTTTTTATATTTTACTGGTCTTTGTGCATTTTAATTTAACTAAATACTTTACCAATGAACATTTTATTTTTATATTTTTAAATTTTAAAATATCACAAGTTCAGCTCCATTGTGCTGCACACTTAGAGATGCAGATCATTCAGAGTAAGTAAGTCTGACTCTGTGCAGCTAATGCACAGTTAATGCTGTGAAAATCAGTGTGGACATCCACCACTCAGGCCTCTGAGCTGACTAAGCAGCAAAATAGCAGCTGTTTAAAAATCTTAAATTACAGTAACTTTCCTGCCTTCCTCCCTCTGTCATCCCTGTCATGATCTTACAGTTGAAAGCGAAGCCCTGTCAGAAGAGAAAACACATTCCTTCACCTCCCTGTGCCAGCGTGTACAAGGAACAACATGTCTGATGGAGAAAAAGCTCTCTTTCTCTCCTTATAACCCTTTAACATCCAGTTGATTTGATAATACATCGACTGTAAATGATGTTTACATCCATGCACAGAAACAATTTAGTCCCCTGTATGAAAATGTATTTAAAGTGTTTGTCCAGTTGTTACCCCCTTGTCCTGTCTAGAAACTTTCTGTGGTTAGTTGTTAATTACTAGGATATCTACTAGAAAGGTTTCTGCTATTTGGTCTTATCCAGGGCCAACCTGAGGAGAGGCATCAAGAAGGCCAAGCATCGCTACAAGCTAAAGGTTGAGGAGCACTTCAAAAACTCTGACCCCAGATGTATGTGGAAGGGTATCCGGGTAATCAGTGACTACAAGCCCAGCAGCTCCACCCCAACAACCACAGATGTCTCCATACTCAATGAGCTAAATGAATTCTCTGCTTGCTTCAACCGGGACAACAAGGAGACAGCTATCAAGTCCAGACCCTTCACAGACCACCACCCACTCAGTGTTCAGGGCATGTGCTGGACAGCTTGCTGGCTTCTTTATGGACATTTTTAACCTGTCCCTCGCCCAAGCAGTTGTGCCAACATGCTTTAAAACCACCTCTATTGTGCCAGTGCCAAAACATTCCACCCTGACGTGCCTGAATGACTACTGCCCTGTAGCATTGTCATGAAGTGCTTCGAGCGCCTGGTCCTGGCATGCCTAATGACTTGTCTCCCACCCACGGAGGATGCAGTCTCCATAGTACTGCACTCTGTACTCAGACATCTAGACAATAACAGTACTTACGTAAGAATGCTGTTCATGGACTTCAGCTCAGCATTTAACATGGTCCTCCCCTCCAAATTAACCACCAAACTTGGAGACCTGGGCATCAGCACCTCCCTCTGCAACTGGATTCTGAACTCAGCATGTTAGGTCAGACAACACCTGCTCCTCCAGCATCATCCTCAACACCAAACACCAGCGTACCATAGGGCCGTGTGCTGAGCCCATTCCTCTACTCCATTTTCATCCAGGGCACAGGCCTGTGCATGGCTGCAACACCATCATCAAGTCTGAAGACGACACCACTGTAAACAGCCTCATCAGCAACAACGATGAGTCAGCCTACAGGGAGGAGGTACAGCACCTGGCTGTGTGGTGCACTGACAATAACCAGCTCCTTAACACCAACAAGACCAAGGAGCTCACTGTGGACTACAGGAGGGAGAAAGGAGGCACACGCAATCCCATCCATATTAATGACATGGTTGTTGAACATTTCTCCAGCTTCAAATTCCTGGGGACCTGCATCTCAGAGGATCTGTCCACCAACACCTGCAGCCTGGTTAAGAAGGCTCACCAGTGCCTCTTCTTCCTGAGGACACCGAAGAAGAACCACCTGTCTTCAGCCATCCTGGTGAACTTCTACTGCTGTGCCACCAAGAGCATTCTGACCAGCTGTATCACAGTCTGGTATGAAAACTGCTCTGTCTCCGATCGCAAGGTGCTGCAGTGGGTGGGGAAAACTGACCAACGCATCACAGGAACTCCACTTCCAGCCACTGAGGATGTCCACAGGGAACGCTGTCTCCAACATGAATTCTCAATGGCTCCTCTCACCCTGCTCACAAACTGCTTGACCTCCTGCCCTCTGGGAGGTGTTTCAGGAGCCTCCGGACCAAGACCAGTAGACTCAGGAACAGCTTCTTCCCCACAGCTGTCTCCTTACTGAACTCTGTCTCCCGTTGACCCCCCCGCTGCATTCTTCTATACCACTACACACACCTCACCCCTTCTCATCTCTCTTTCCGGGACTAATGCAATACGCTTCTGTTACCTGTAACACTGAAGTGATTTGTTAATTTGCACATTCTCTACTCACAGAATACTGCTCTGTTATTCATTTGTACACTGTTCATATGCTGATACTGTGTATTTATCTTTTCACTATTTACATCCATCGAACTGTTCACTCATGTAACTTATCTTCTTATTCTGCACTATTTCATCCCACTGCACTAGTGTTTTATAAGCTTAATGTACATTATCCATTATTTGTAACTTAAATACATAAATTCTGTTGACTATTGTATAATACCTTATATATCTTACTGTAAATATCAATTGTACATATTTATAGATAAATTAGTAGTGACTGTTCATACTGTAGATACTGTGCTCCCTGCATTGCTGTTATTGCACTTCTGGTTAGATGCTAAACTATATTTCATTGCCTTGTACTTGTACATTGGTAATGACAATAAAGTTGAATCTAATCTAATCTAGTTATGCTGCACAAATTTGTAAACTGTTTTATGTTCATATATTACACATATTTTTACCATTGCTCCATCACTTTCTATGTATTCATGTATACAAAATATACTTATTTATTTATTTGTAAATATGCTGTTTCTGTCTAAATGCATTTTGCTGGTTTGGACATGAACTTTGCACAAAGTTGAATCTGATCTAATAAGGGTAAAGGAGAAAGGTGCTGCAGATATGAAATACCCACTCATGATGTTTGAGTTTTTAAGAAAAAACTAGGAAATGATTGTTGTTACACTTCATAAACAGATGTCAGCATCACATAATTTTTCTAGAAAGACTAACAACATTCTTAATTTGTATTTAACACCAGTACTTGTACAGCACAATATGTTGTTTCACACTACGGTACCCAGTGAAAACAAATTCCATCAGCTCCCACTTGTTCTCCAAAGGAGCCACTCAGTCTTGTTGACAAAGTGAACTGACTGTAAATCATGTAACTCTGCACAGTCTTGCAGCTTCTTATCAGTGAAACTGAATATTTGAGAACTCAGTGTTTCTAATGCAGATGATTAAGCAGCATTCCCTCCCCCTCTCTCCCCATACAGGTCATTGCCCTCTCTGCCACCCCTCCTCTCTCCCTCCCTCTCTCCACATTCAGACTCCATTACTTCCACTCAGCACACTGAGCTTTTCCCAGCTGAAAATCACCACCACTGCCACCCGGGGCCATGTCTTGGTTTCACGGACTGTCTTTCAGCCTCCTGTTGCTCCACCTGGTCACCGCTCACGGTACGTTGGCTGAAATTCAGACTAAACCTTTAGAAACAACAAATAAGGAGAATATGGAGTTAAAGCAGGGTGAAGAGACGCACCACCATACTGAGTGTATGTTTTTCTGGGGAGGTGGGGGGCTGTGTGTTGATTGGCGGCTGATGACCCCTGACTCTGTCCTGTTTTGTTTGTTTAGTATGCTATGTGTAATGTCAACATGACAGCAGTGCTGCTAATGGAGACCTGAGACACTCGGACACTTAGATGACCCATCTTTAAAGCTGATTGGACAAATGCCACTTTCTGGCCTCTCATTGGTCATTTCTTTCATTTTTTTATACCAGGAAATTAGGGCTGCAACTAATTATTTTCATTGATTGATACATTGTTTTACTGATTAAATGTTTTGTCCACAAACTGTCAAAAAATAGTGCAAAATACCTATTAAACTTTCAACAGTTCAGCATCTTTAAATGTCTTGATTTATTTGACCAAAAGTTCAAAACCAAAAGCATGGTATTTGTTGAGTTTGTTGAGAAAATTATTAAAGTGAATCTTAAAATCTAATAATAATTTTCCCACCAGTCTTCTTGGACGACAAAGCGGCCAGTCAGGTTCTGACCCGTTGGAGACGAGCCAACAGCCGTTTTTTGGAGGAGATTCAAAAAGGCAACTTGGAGAGGGAGTGTATCGAGGAGCACTGCAACTGGGAGGAGGCCCGAGAAATCTTTGAAGACCACAAGAAAACTGTACTAACCTCCTGCAGCTTCACTCTACAACACTTAGCCTAACTTATGCTAGCTTAGCACAAGCCTAGATCCATCAAACATGACGTCAACACCACTTAGAGCAACACCAACATTGTCCGATTTACATTTTCTTTATCAAACAGTTTAGAAACAAAAAAATGACAAACAAGACTGCAGTTTTAGGAGCAGTTAGTATATTTATTGATATGATGTGAAGTATGATGTGAAGTTTACTAGTTTACTCGATCAACTAGCACTTATTCTCAAAAACGGGGAAATCAAAACCTTAATCAGACAATACTCGCAATATTTTTGATGAAGATAGTCACATCACTACTAAATTCAATTTTTCAATCTCCAAGTTTGGCATTCAAACTGTCACAGTGTTTGGATGCAAACATGAGAATTTGAGATGTTTTAAACAATTTTGTCTCCTCTTCAGGATGAATTCTGGGCCAAATATGTTGGTAAGTCAACCTATATATCTTAAAAATCTTGATATTTAATAGAGTAACAGTATGCTATATTTGGGTATTCTTTGGTACCAGGACATTGCACCATACTAGCTTTCTCCACCAGATGCCAGAGTTTGTGATTATTTGAGATTTTTTGCTGTATGTCCATGGGATTGATAAAGTTGCATCTTATCGAATCTCCTCTGATTAAATCTTCTCTCTTTGTCCTGCAGATGGTGATGCATGTGAGTCACTGCCCTGTGCTCATGGAGGAGTTTGCAAAGATGGGGTTGGCAGCTACACCTGCTACTGTCAGTCCGGGTACAGGGGCTTCAACTGCGAAATCGGTACAGTCTTGGTTTCTGCAACTCTTCAGTCCTATTGAAAGAGGAAGTAGTGTTATAAATTCATGAAAGAGATGTTTCAGTAATTTGATATTCTGTCAAGGAGAGGTGTTTAGGTGCTACACCCTGCACAATATTCCTGTTAATGATTATCATACTAGACAATTCCTCATGTCCAGTGTCAGCACACTGAGTAATGACCATTACATAGCAAGGTAGAAAGCAAGGTGTTGATGCTGGAGTGGTGGGTGGATATATTGGAGCTAAAAAAGACTGTGCCAAGAAGTGTCATGCAGAATCATCCAGCAGTAATGAATATCTTAACCTGGGGACAGGAGTGTGCTTTGTTTTTCATCGAGTCTTGACAGTGTCGTCTATGTCTCTGCAGTTATTCCTGAGCTCTGTGAGACAAAAAACGGCGGCTGTGAGCATTTCTGCAGTGTGGTCCAAGGACAAGTTGATTGCTCCTGTGCTGACGGATATTTCCTGGCATCAGATTACAAATCCTGCAACTCCAACCGTAAGAGACAGTCTGGAATCTACACTATCTTTTATTGGCTCTGTTGAAGTCAGTTGCCATGTTTTTCAGTTCCACATCAACCTCACAGGTTGAACTTTGAGAATAATATAATTTTCACCTAGAAAATTAAAGGCTCCTGAGGCCTAATGGTAATGTTGGTATCTCTAATATGATCAAGAGCAAGATATCACCATAACTACTGTCTATGAACTTTTCTGGACACATACGTGGTTTTCAGATGAAGCATCCTAAAGGTTGTGGTGACTCTCTAGCTGTTCCTGTAGGAGCACCATCAGGACATACTGTAATACATACAAGAACCATCTAAAGTCAGTTGGCATAGCTCTGTTGTTAGAATCAAATCAAAAAGCCAGGATATCTTTTCAGTTATTAATTCTTTGGGAGTACAAACCCTGACCTCTCAACATCAACTCTTGCAGAAACCTTCAAATGTGGTGCCATCTTCACCGGAGACATCCGGACAGTTTTCATATACGAGCGGCAGAACACAACCACAGGGAATTCTTCCACATTGAACCTGCTGGACCACAACACCAGCTCCACCAAGCACAATGACACTGCTCATCTCTCCAAGTCCTCACCTTCTGGGAACAGCAGCAACAGTCAAATTGTGCAGAAATATGTTTTAGAGGATACACTCAAGTCCCAAATGGCAAAGTTTACTCGCATCGTCAATGGAGAGGACTGTCCACCAGGAGAATGTCCATGGCAGGTGGAGACACTTTCTTTTCTACAACAACCTTTTTATTGCAGTGATGAGATGTCCTGGTATAAAAAGGTATGGAGCAAGATAGATCCAAAAAAATTCATGGCAGAGTCCATTACTGTGTCTATCTGGACACTGGGGTACCTGTACTTCTTCAGGAATCCAGTGATGTCTCTACAGTACATGGACACTATAAGTCAGTTATTATCAGTGTGTCCCTTATTGTCCTGAAACCTTTTTGCCTGTATGAGGACATATGGGAATCCATTACTGTACAAGTGTCCATTATTATCTCTACATGAACATACATCTGGGAAACATCTGGAAGTCCATAATTACAGAGTTTGTGTAATATTAACAGTTTTTGGTGCCATCTCATTTTTGTAGGCTCTGCTCATGACTGAAGACAACCAAGGATTCTGTGGAGGAACCATCCTCAATGAATACATCATCCTGACTGCTGCCCACTGCATGAACCACTCACGCTACATGTATGTCAAGCTCGGTAGGTCTGATGGTCCAATCACAAGCTGGCATGATGCGTTTCAGGTACAGATGAATCGAGTAAAGGATGTATTTAAAAGCAAAATCAGTGAATCAACTGCAGTAAATTACAGTCACATAGAAATACACTATCTTGGTCTATATAGTCTATATATATTGTAATTATGACTTAGCATCATATGATTGATGAAAATGAATTTCTGAATTATGAAAATTACATAATTACATGATAGTTTTTGTAAATGAGTTACGATTTTTGTGGCCTAATCTAAGAGATTATGTGGTAATTTTTTCGTAATTATGTGATGCAGATTTACTTTGCATTTATGAGATTATTTACCTTTTTTGGAATTACTATCTTATATCATGGATGATTTAATAATTTCAAGATTTTCTTCATGATAATGAGATAACATCTTTGCCTGCAGGAAACTATTAAGCAAATGTTAGATTTTGGGTTTACTTCTCACACAGTGATAGTGATGACTGTGAATTCCTTCACCAAATTCTATTTTAGCAAAAATATAAATTTTTTTCTGTACTTTCAGGTGAGTTTGACACATTGGTGGAGGATGGAAATGAAGCTACCCACTACGTGGAAACTATTATCAC
The DNA here is from genome assembly GCF_001952655.1 of Monopterus albus. NCBI lineage: Eukaryota > Metazoa > Chordata > Actinopteri > Synbranchiformes > Synbranchidae > Monopterus > Monopterus albus. The sequence goes on from NW_018128095.1 coordinate 212,097, forward strand.
CCACAATAAATACAAACCGGACACTTACCTGAATGACATCGCGCTCATCAAATTAACCACGCCCATCAAGTTCACCAAGTTCATCCTCCCCGCCTGCATCCCTGAGCAAGATTTTGCTGAAAAGGTGAACGTCCAGACCAGTCAGAGCACTGTAAAACTAAACTAGGTGCTGGTGGGTGGATTTTGTTACCTTTGGACAGGACCAGGCCAGCCGTTCCCCTTTGTTTCCAGTCTTTATAAGATAAGATATCGGCTGATCACACACAGAGCCGTGGTATCAATGATGGCATCTCACGACCAGCAAGAAATCGAATAATGTAACATTTGTGTTGAAATTCCCAAAATGTTAAATGATTGTTTTAAGACCACAAGAGAAAACATTCAGCCAGTTACATTTCTTATGTCGTCTTGCAGGTGCTGATGCAGGAGCCGGAAGGCATCGTCAGCGGATTTGGCCGTCTAGGCGAGCGCCTGCAGCCGTCCACCATCCTGCAGCGCCTCAGTGTTCCCTACGTGGATCGGGTCAAATGCATTGAGTCCACTCCGCTGCGCATCTCCACCCGCATGTTCTGTGCCGGCTACCACACAATAGCCAAAGATGCGTGCCAGGGCGACAGCGGAGGGCCGCACGTCACGCGCTACCGCAACACCTATTTTATCACTGGCATCGTGAGCTGGGGCGAAGGCTGCGCACGCAGAGGTAAATATGGCGTCTACACCCAGGTGTCCAAGTACATCCGCTGGATCCGAGATGGCATAGACAGGCTGGTGCCCAAAGAGAAGAGCGCCACACGGATGAAGAGGCATCGTGGCCCGATCAAGAGGCTGACGCTGTAAGACAGCGCTCATTGGTCGAATTCCTCTTCAAATATCATCCTGACTGAGTAGAGATAAGCCACACTTTGAGATCTACTGTTACCAAAAAGTTGTATCCATTTTTTTGGCAGAACAAGCTGAAAACACAATATCTGAGGCATAATCACCTTTGTGTATTAAGTATTTGTGTCTAACATGTTAGCAAACAGCTTCCTACTCATCATCCAACTGGCAGTGTCAAGAATTCCTGGTGGGGTTCTTCAAATAAAACACTTGTCTGTGCAGTTTGGAACTGGAAGAACTTTGTGTAGGAGAGAATTTGTATTTTTTAACAGTCAGTGCCTGAAATTAGCTTTCTGAGCTGAATGAAATACAAATAAAGAAATAATACTACAACAGTGTGATGCATGGTGTTTCTGTGAAGAAAAAAATATTGCATGTTTCAGCTTTTTTATACTATACAGTATTTAGGCTACTATATTAGATATGAAGACTGCTGGTCAGATAAGACTAAACATTTGAACTCATCACTTTGAGCTGAACATGAGGTTGAAAAGGTTCAGAAAAGGCTAGTAACTGATCTTGACTGTGAAACTACAGTTTGATTTGTCAAACTACCTTAATAATGTTTGTGAATACAACTAAAAGAAGCATTATTTTCCTGATGGCTTTTTGAATAACTACCAGCATCAGGCTATTTAAATAATTCACAACTCCCATCACTTCTCAGGTAAATCATTATAGACCTTTGTGAGCTTTTTGGTTTTTGGGTTCTTAAACCCTGAAACTTCTTGTAATACAGTTCAGTCCCGTAACAACACCAGTTCAGCTTCTATTTTTTTAATCAAATTTATTATTTTATCTGGAGGGTGATTTGTGTCATTTCAAATGATTAATCCCAGTGATGAAATTTTGTGTTGTTGACCTCAAATAACCAAAGCTGACGAACAGTGAAGTTTCAGAGGTCAGACTTGCTGCTTGTTTTGCATGATCTGAGGACAGAGCATAGACCAGAGTCCACTGCACAAACAGACTGTTTACTGGAACCAGGACTATTTCTTTTAACTCTTTATAGATGCAGATGCGACGTGCACAACTGAAAATTGGACTCCTGTGAAAAGACAAAGGGATCTTAACAGACCAGATTTCTTAAAAATGTGTGTAATCACTGCACAAGTTAGCCTCTAAACACCCTGACTTTTATTTTTGATTACATTTCTATTGGAGTTCTGTTGGGGCTTTTCACACAGTGATATGGACACTTTTTACATTTTTTATTCTCAGTGTAACAGACCAATAAATAAATAAATTAATTTAAAAAATTAGGACTTAAGAAAATTTCCCATTATGTGTCTTGTAGAATGAATGGGTTATGACTCATGAGTGTGTGTGTGTGTGTATATGTGTGTGTTTGTGTGGGTGTGTGGTTGCAGTGAAGTCAGTGTCATGGCAGTCAACATCATGACGGTTTGTTGCCGAGCATATGTTCTGTTTCTTTACCTCCTTCACTGCTTCCTTCATGTCCTCAGCCAAGGAGAAGGTAAGACATGTGAACTTTGACCTCTAGAGTGTTTGTTCTGACTAATTGCAGTTGCAGTGAGTTCATAGTTGATGTGGTAGAGTGAGGCTGGATTATTTTTATGGGAAACAGCTCCTAACTGATAAAAGAAACAGCTAAATCATAAGGCAGATTTTAGAAGGCTCCATAAATGTTCTAGGTTCAATTACAAATGTTTGATTTTCTATTTGTGCCACAAACATGTCACACTCTGTACAAGTTTGTAGCTTGGTTTTTTAACCAGTCCTGCACTCAGTGTGTTGTAATCATGACCCAGTAACAATAACTGCACTCAAAGTCTGACTTGCGTTGTTGTCAGGTCACAAGTATGAAATAATATACTGCAACTACAACAATGAATGGCATAACTATGACTTAATATGAATTACCAGGAATACAAAGGTCTTGGATGTAGTGCAACATAATTATGACTCAGTTCAGTACAGACAAGGTTTGTCTAAAATCATGACTCTGTGAATTGTGGCTTACATGTAACAATCATGACTCAGTATCATAATTACTATGTTATAATTATGACTGAATAATTATAACATTGACAGATCATATTGTAATAACACGTCACATAAGTATCATTATTTTTTGTAGTATTATTACTATTATATGCTGATTATCTCAATTTCCACATGGGCACTTTGTTATTCAATTATTATTCATTTTCATTTCTGCATATTTGTTTGGATGATTTTTATGTTTACTGTTTACTCAAGCATGTTTGACACAACAATCTTACCTTATCATAATTATGAGTTTGGCAGAAATATGAAAAATGTATCATACTACAAATTCTATATTATAGTACAGTAATACAGACAACTAACCAGCTTGTTATAATAATGGCTGTAAGCTGCAGTAAAATCACATTTTATTATAATTCTTATTTATTATGTCATAGCTGTGACTTATGATATTTGTTTGGTTAGGGTTTCATCAGGCTCCACCGGCCCACAGCATGTTCCTCAGGTCCAGACGGGCCAACATGTTCCTGTTAGAGGAGATCCTGCAGGGGAACCTGGAAAGGGAATGCTACGAGGAGCTGTGCAACTTTGAGGAGGCCCGAGAGTACTTTGAGGACACCAAAAAGACGGTCAGACTCATGTCTAGATCACATCTGTGTGAAGAACGATTTCTCTCCGTTTGACTGTTATAACAAAAAAGTTCAACTGGTTCTGGTTTTAACTGCCATGTTTGTCTCGACAGATCGACTTCTGGGTGTTTTACATTGGTGAGTTTTACTGGGTGTCACCTAATAAAAATGTTTAATTAATGAAATGAAAATGCACAAAAACTCAAACAAGCACACCAACATATTTAGGGACAAAACAAACTGAAGGAAAAACAATCCATGGTGAAATCAAAAGTGGGAATAAATAAAAATAAACAGGATTCCAATTATCAGTTAAATAAACAATTCAAATAAGTAAAATTAATAATTGGAGTCACTATATAACTGAAATATTAATTAATGTGTGATCATTACAATTGACAGGTTGATGATTCCCTGAAGTACTGATGGCATTACTATCACTTTGTCATAATTATTTTACCGTATAATGAGCGTGTGCTCTTTATGACTTTTACAATACTTCATTGACATTATGAATTTTAATTGTATTTATTTCACCAAACTGTTCATTTCCTGGTTCCCTAATGGCCAGACGGGGACCAGTGCCAGCCCAATCCCTGCCTCCATGGGGGCAACTGCACTGACAAGGTTGGAGGGTTCTACTGCTCCTGCACCAGCCCCCACTATGGACCAGTCTGTGAAAAGGGAGCACCAAAGAACCTGAAGCGCCCACTCCCCACGCCACATGTCACCTGGCCAGGTTGGCACAGGTCACAGAACCCATGCTATGTTCAGGGGATCCTCAGAAATTTACCCATTCAGTCTCAGGGGTTTTCAGATGTACGCCCATGTTAACGGAGTGTCTCAGAGCAGGAAATCACTTCTGACTGACCAAGACCAAAACAAAGTGACATATCTCAGGTCCAACTCTGACATAAAATGAAATGGTGTAACATCTTATCACATGTTCACATGTAAATAATTGACTATGACCACTGTATCCTTACTGGTACTGCTTCAGCTAACATACTGTATTATTATTATAAGCCAGAAAAAGTGGGTGTGCTCGGCTCTATCTGAACCCCAGCCATGGAGGATCTACTTCAAACCTACTTTAAGAGTATTTTAACCCAAAAGGATCATTTGGTTTTACTGCTTATGTCTATGAGTAAACGTCAGGAATGTTTACCTTTATCCTTCAGTTAGGGCCATATTTTGAATTTGAACAGTCTGTTAAAGGCCCTGGTTTGTTTCATACATCATATTCATTTAGTCACACCTGAAATGTGGACGTTTTGTAAACAAGGAGGACTTTATTGTTTATTAAATATTTAAGGTGTTCCAGAAATCACAGAGTGTCCGACTGAAGGTCCAACAGCCTGCCACCAGCTGTGCACGGCATCCCGCAACTCCTTCACCTGCTCCTGCCTGCCAGGATTCAAACTGCAGAGCGACAAACGTACCTGTCTGCCTCAAGGTCTGATTCCACTCTAAACATCAAAAACATCATATTAACAAACCAGTTCAGACTGGTGCACTAATGATGTCTTTGTGTCCTCAGTGGAGTTTCCATGTGGAAGACTTCCTGGCAGGTTTAACAACACTGCATCAATTTGTCACCATGGAAAATGTCCCTGGCAGGTAAGGCCCTTTCAGCAAATCACAGCAAAGTATTATATTTCATTCAGTCTAGGTCCAAGCTGCCTGAAAACCCACAGGCCAGCTCTGAGTCCCGCTCCTTAGAGGACGAACCCTTGTTACTGACTCCACCATGTTTCCTGTAGCACCACCCTCCAGACAAACTGTACACTAGATCAACAGCTAATCATGATTAGCATGAAGGATGCAACAAGCAAGATGTCTTGTTTGAGTTAAACCTGGTAAGACTGATTAAAAAAACAAACATTACAAATATCTGGTGTGTTTGTTTTCTACCTCAGGTGTCCCTACTGAACAGCAAAGCGGTGGAGGTGTGTGGTGGAGTGGTGCTGGGTCAACGCACCATCCTGACCGCTGCCCACTGCCTCCTGGACTCAGAGTCTAACCCCAGTCCCTCCAACTTCTTTGTGGCCACTGGTACTGAACTTTATTAACCAAACACCATAAAACCACAGATACAAATAGCCGAAGTATGTGACCATGAAAATATTTTCCTGTAAGATTTTAGGGAAGTCCTAATCAATACTCAAGTAATTAATAACATTTTAAAAGTTTTTATGCACTGAGGGATTTTAAAAAGAAAACAAACCTTAAAATGTACAAAATAACAATTACCCATTCATTTGTAAGATAAAACAATATTAATATTTCAACAAAAATACAAAATCAGGGGTTGCTTCCAAATTTTTGTTTAATGAATAGATAAATTTATTGATTAGAACACATTATAGGGGTTGCAAATGGATTTTTTGCATAAATTATGTTTTTGTTGTTTTGGGAAACATACCCCTGAAAAATAAAATAAAATTGGTTACTTCTTACTTTGTATCTTAAAAGGATCCTTCAACTAAAAGTGCACAGTCACCTCAATTTAGGGATTAATAAAATTTTATTGGATTTTAATTGCATTTTAAATGGCTTATGTACACAACTGAAGGGATTGTTTAAATAGCATAAAAGCAATCGCTGAATTTTCATCCTTAACTAAAAAGCTGGCTTTGATGCCATTTGATCAGTTTAAAGTTTTTTTTTTACCACATGAAAAGTTCTAAAACCATTATAATAATAATAAATCATTAAAAACAAAGTATGTTTTGTTGACTTTGTAGCAGTCACATTTTCTTCTTTTATCAAAGCATGAAAAAGCTCTTTTCAACTTCATAATAAAGGTCAGCCAAAAAATCTTATTTTAAAGAATATTTCTCATCCCCTAGGCAACGACAAGATCCTTGTTCCTGTCCAGGCTCTGTATGTTCACGACCGTTACCGTGCAGATCACCATGACAATGACCTTGCCCTCCTCGAGCTGGCTAACCCCCTCCCCTTTAGCTCAGCCCTCACACACCTGTGCCTTCCCACAAAGGACTTCAGTGAAAACATCCTGATGCATTCTGGGAGGACAGGTGTCGTTGAGCAGCAGGGGGGCAGACCAAACCAGGACCTGGTCTACATGATGCTGGATGAGTGTCGGATCCAGCTGAATGTTTCACATCCACTTACAAACAAAATGTTCTGCATGAGGAGGCAAAATGGAGCCCAGAAGAGCCCAGATGGACAGATGGGGAGCCAAAATGACTCTGAGGGGAGAACAAATGTTCTTTCAGGGAAAAGAACGGAGGCCCAGAGGCAGCAAAGTGGACCTGTGTGGAACCATTATGGAGGCAAGAGGCTGACTGAGCCTTTAGGGAACCAAAATGTAGCCCAGAGAAACCTAACCCAACCTCCAGAGACCCAAAATGGTACACAGGGAGGGCTTGATGGACATATAATGAACAGGAGGCAGAATCAGACCCAGAGGAGTCAAACTGGAACCCAGGGGACACCAAATGGAGCAGAAAATCACAAAGGCAGCATTACACAAAATGGCACCAAGTTGAGGTCAGAAGGCAGCGTCAGGCGATGTGGCGGTATGTTGCCAGGGTCGCCTGTTGCCACGGTGGAGCAGGGGACAGCGTTTCTGACCGGGCTGATGATCTCATCGTCTGCAGGCTGCGACGGCGATGACAGCCTGGTGTTCACCAAACTGTCCCGTTACCTGAATTGGATCAAACTGAGGTTGAAGGTGGCTGAGGACCGCATGTCCTCCCGATTCAGCGAGCATCCTGAGAATCACTAACAACCCACCAGCCACCGCCATCTTTAAAACTCTTTAAAAAGACCAAGCACCAACAGGGACCAGACTGGTGGTTTCACATGCTTAGACCAGGGTTAATTTTACTAACAAAAAGAGTTTCAACTGTAAGTACAACCAAAGGGAGGTTTTCTGCTTTTAACGGCAAAACAAAATCCCCATCTTACATTTACAGCCACAATACAAAACTGTTCAGAGTACTGGGCTGAAATAAAATACATTTTACCAAAGCTCTGGCCCTGAACAATTTGTTTTAATCTAGACTTGAAATTTTATAGACTGTAAAATTAATAATGACACTTAGAAAATATTCTCTGGCAGGAGTTTGCATTTGTACTGTTTAAATGGCATGTAAAATTCACCTGATCAATAAATTCACTGTTAAACTGAATGTGTGTAGCTGAAATGAATAATAAAAATATACTTTAATGTTACTTAAAAGGATGTGACAGCAGCTGCACCAAAATAATTTCAGCTGTCCATAAATTAAAGACACGAGTACAATGCACAGTCCAAATGTTCCAGGGAACCCAGGCAGTGGTGACCGACATCATCAGGTTTGTATTAATCAAACAGCAAGTGCATCATTAATCAGTCCGACAAGTCAGGTACAAACTGGCAGCAGTTTTATTCAACAGTTCTTTATAGTACAAAATTTAAAAATTAATTGAATGGGAAAAAGTTCCAGGAAGGCCTATGGAGGGGTCACAGCCAGAGGGAATTGTGGGTAACAGTCTAGGAGACTGAGGAGAGAGGAGGGAATGGATTCTGTTTACTGACCACGAGCTTCTGGTGCTGATGGGAGATGTAACCTTTGATATGACCCTGAAACAGAGGAAGAACACAGTGCTGGTCGACTTCCTGTCTTCACTTCCAGGCAGTATTGAGGTGTGACTCTGTGTGTGTGACCTCACCATGTAAATGAGGTTGGCCAGGATACACTGCACCTCGTCAATGTCGACATCCTCCACCTGCATCATCCTAAGAGCCACCAGGAAGGCATCCAGTGGCAGCTGGTGAGTCCTCAGCAGCAGATACCTGCAGACAGAGGTTAGCCGGGGTCAACCAGGTGTCACCCTGTGGCTAAACATGTGTCCACTTAAAGCTGAAGGCTCACACTAGATGTTTAAAATGTAGGGTCAAAAATATAAAAGTACAAGGGTAAAAGAAAAAAGCTTCAAAACATTACAGTCAGCACCATCAAATTATGAAACCAGAGCTAAAATCAGAGCAATAAAGAATTAATGTCAAAACAATGATGCACAACTACCATATAGGGACAAAAAAACTCTGGAATGAAACATGGCTCTAAACAAATGGTCAGGGGTGAACCCCCAGACTCAGAAGCACAGTAGGTTTGGGAGGTGTCCAGGGGTCCAAGGATAGAACCAATCATTTAATATGTTTGTGATATTCTGCACAAACCCCGTCCAGAGACCAGCGGCACCATGAATGTGGTATCCTCCCCGTAATGTGTGTGAGTCCAGACCCTGGTTCAGCTTATCGCTCTGTGCCATAGACCTCCACTGTTGTCCACCAGCTATTAAACTCCCCCAGTGAGCTGCACCGCTGCACTGGGGGGCAGGTTTCTTCCTCAGGATACATGGGAGGCCGTTTCCAACAAACAGCTCCAAACCTTAACTACAATATGTGCAGCGCGAGAAGTTAGCAGACAGCTGTCACTACATGCCAAATTTCATTGCATTAAAGCAGCAAAATTAAACACTCCCTGTAATAATCAACTTTACAGAACAGGAAAAATGTTGTGTTTCCTCAGAAAAAGCTGTATTTGCACATTTGGAGCTGATAGTACTAAAACCTTAGGACCAATACCAGCGAGTATAAAACACCAGAGCTAAAACAACTAAAAACCAAAAAAAAAGAAACCCACACACACATTATCTAAAACTTGGAGAGAGAATTTCAGGATGGAGCCAAAAATCTAAACACCAGAAGGCTGAGTTTCAGTGTAATTAAATCTAAAGTCGAAGTGGCTGTGTTCAGGTGAAGGTGAGTTGGTGTCTGGATGTAATGCCTGAGATCTCCAGCTCACACTTTCTTGAAGAGGTTCCTGTAGGTGATGATCTTAAGCTTCTCCAGGATGAGGAAGATGCCACAGCGGATGAAGAAGGTCTCATGTTTGGACAGAGCCTCATTCAGCAGCAGCAGGTTCCCTTCACTGACAAATAGAGACGTCACCTGTGAGATCACCTTCACAACGTGATGCCACTTCCTGTCATAGTAACCTCTGCTTACCCAACAGCTTTGGTGACGTCAGCAAACTGCATCAAGTCGTACTTCCTCAGGAGTTGATGAGTTGGCATGTGACCCTGAAACACCGGCAACAAGCTGCAGTCATACTAATAGCATTCCCATGATGCACCAGTGCTGAGAATTGGGTGTAAAATGGGCACTTTTATTCAAACTAGATATAAACTGGTTGTAATCATTGTCTCACCCAACGTAAACTCACTTTATCAGATGTTACACCAATTTAAACTCATTTCACTGGATGTAATCGGGATTTAAACAAGTGTAAATACATTTTATCAGGATGTAATTTTAAATTAAGCCAGTGTAAACTCAATTCACATGATGTAATTAGGATCTAATCTGATGTGATCTCAATCTACTTGATCTGAACTGGTGTAAACGCATTTGAGATGTGACAAACTGAGTTACTAACTAGAAGCATCTTGACAGGCAGCAGGTAGATGAGAATCATCCTCTTGTTCTTCTGACTAGAACGATGACAGTGGTGGAAGGCGTAGGACAGAAACTCCTCCGCTGCAAAGACAAAACCAGATTTGGTTTCAAAACATTTTTTTTTATATTTTTAAGTCTATCTTGATAAATCTTGTCTCTGTTTGAGCCTTCCATAAACAATAACTGTGGTTTTCACCTTTAAAACGATTATTTTGTGCTCTGAAGCCGACCAATCTCAGGAATGACGGTACCAGTTTGTCAGCTTTAACTGTGTAGCTGTTGTTCTCAAGCCTCAGTTTAGATGAACTGCTAGTTGTTCAATACTCTCAATGCTCCAAAAGGTTTCTGCCTGGCAGCAACAGAATGCTCTTGGGACTGGTTTCACAAAGACATTTTAGACGGGTTTGTAATGTTGGATAAGTGTAACTTTATAAGTCAGGCAGGGTTTTTTTATTTTTTATTTTAAGCCTTAACAGTTAGCCGCCTTACCCCCCAGCTAGTACATTCTCATGGTAACAGAGGAGGAGAACAGCGCTCATCATTAGTGGTTTGCCGAGCAGTGAAGAGCTTAAGTGTTTTTACTGGGTTTTGTCGTACTGTTAGATTCTTCACTGAACCCTCCCAGTAAAATATCCTGTAACTCTTAAATCCTTCAGTGAAGTGAAATGTTTGATGCTGTTTGTTAGTTTGAAAAAAAGCTGGTTAGTCCTACTTAAGATGCATCTAAACTTCTATCTCAAGTCCATTGGTTAGGCTAAGAGTCTTTGTGAAACTGGGCCTGTTTGGGGAAGAGTACAGAAGCAGAAAAGACAGGAAGTCATGGAGAGGCAGCAGTATCAGTGGAGTAGTACTGCAGTAGTCTTACCTAGTTTGAAGTCACTATCAAACATGGCTTTTCGGCCCACGTAGTATTTGTAGGTGACTTTCTGAGCAGGACTGTAGTCGTTCTTCAGGTTCGAGCTGTCGATGGCTCTGATCAGAGGCTTACATAGGTGCAGCTTATTGATCTGTGTCATCACAACATCAATATATAATCAAGTTTTCTTGCATATGCCAAAGAACAGTGTTGCTGCTCAGATTCAAACCACGCTTTACAAACATTTCAATCAAATGTATTTTGCTCCTTATTTTCAAAACATGAGAATTAACACTTATATGAGGCCGACATGATCAGGTGATCAGCAAATCACAAAAGCCACATTATCAATTATTACATTAGGCCAACATAAAGAGGGAAAAAACTGATTTTTGTAATAAATAGTAAGAATTTTACATGTATAACTTACTATTTTAAATTATAACTTTTGTCAGAACATTGTGACTTTCTTCTTACAACTACAACTTTATTCTCAAAGCCTTATTTTCTCACAGGGCCCATTTTATTCTCTCAATACTGACGTTAGAGCAGTGGTTCTCAAACATTTTCTGTCATTCCCCACTTAAGAGGGTAGGCGAATTTTCAAGCCCCACTTGTCAAAAAATAACAAATCGGCCAATTTTTAAATTTCAAATGTATTGAAATATCAAATAACACCAAGTTCAAAACAGATAAAATATAAGTGCAACTGTATCGTTTGACAGAGGCATAGTTTTCAATTTTGCAGCACTTGTCTCATCCAGCATAATCAACACCATGTCTACAGCAGCAGGGAGAATGAGCTGCTCAGCAATTGTGTGTGGTTTTATGCACTGTGCAATTCTCTATGCAACTTTGAATGAAGCCATTTGTGCTTTGCTGTTCACTGATGCAGATTTTACCATGCAATTTTCCTGCTCCTCTTCTGCCCCCACCATTCCCACCGTGAATCCAAGCGCAAGATGGGCTTCATCATATTTTCTTTACAGCTGGCTTTTTGGTTGATAAGGCTACTGCCTGTTGTTTCTTTGTCTGCTTGCGCTGAATCGCCTGCTTTTTTTGTGGTCCATGTAACAAATTTATCCATTTATGTTATTATGCCCACTACGTACACTATTGGCCCTCTGTGTCATAGTTTCCTCATATTGTTTCGTGGCAGTTAACATGCCGACAGTAAACCGTTATTGTTGCACTATGGTTCCACTTTTTTCTCCGGGGCCCAGAACTGATGTCATTTTAATTTACTTGTATTAATGACCCATTTCTAATTTTTTCCATTCATTGCACCCACCTGTCGTGTCTTTATTCCCCACTAGTGGGGCGCGCCCCACACTTTGAGAACCACGGCGTTAGAGTAACACTCAGCCATAATCAGTTTTAGTCAATAATGATTGATCAGTGATTCAGACCTTAAAGTAGATCTTGAAGAGCTGATTGCTCAAAAACATCATGCCCCACTTCTTTGAGTCCTCAATCCCAGCTCGACTGCAGACATTAAAAACACAGTGGAATTATTCAAAGTTTCTGTGTTCTACGACGCTGATACAAAACATAGGCTTCTCTGTTTCTTTGAGTGTGTGCATGGATACAAGTATAATGTATCTATATATGTGTGTTCAGTGTACTGACTTGTCACTGGCACACACTCTGAAGCAACTCATCAGCTGCTCGGCTGCTTTCTCCAACATCTCTCCAGGTTGACCTTTACCTTTCTTCTGCAGCTGTTGCTCTGCCTGAACACACACAACTATTTTACTGTTTTTACAAAAATATAATTTTCATGTATAAAGAAAACAATTTTTGAGCATTTCCAAGAATAAATGTTTAACTTATTCCTTGTCAGAGAGGTTTTTTTTTACATTGTTGGCGAATATCCTAAGATCCAGAGTGACAGCGAACATCACAGGCAGAGCCCTGAAACCACAAGCAAATAGTGATGTGTTCACCGACAGCACGTTCACATCAGCTTCAGCCACAGTTTATACGAACAAGATGATTTCATGACATGTCGAACGGTTCCTTTACTCTGGACTCACCAATTCTCCTCTTTATGGGACTGGAATGCCCTCAGGAAGGATGTGATATGTCAAGGAGCAAGACTGACTGATTGATGGACAAAGATGATGTAATGTGTGTTTTATAGTTTACAGGGTGTCAAAGACAATGACAATGTGTGTTTTATAGTTTACAGGGTGTGAAAATGTTTCATTGTGTGTTTTCATCATGAAGGATATTGAACGACAAGAGTCTGGAACTTGTAGGCTTCGACAAAGTCATGATTGGCCACAGCATAGGTACACCTGTAACACACATACACATGTGGTTCAGGCAGTGCTGTTGATATGGTTACCTGCAGCACCTTGAGCTGGATGTAAAGCACAGGTTCAACTGTTGACTGACATGCCACTGAACTCTTTAGCTCCTGCCTGACACTGCATTGATGGCACAGTACCTTCTCCATCACACAGTACCTGAGATGAGCTGCGACCATCTCATCGTAAGGTGGCTCCAAAAGCTGCTGACACTTTTCTTCTGGACTGGCCAGCTGAAACATACACACAGATGAGGCCATATCCTAGCAGTGCTGAGCTGTGTGCGAGTACCTGAGTAGGCAGAGCCTCACCTGGAGTCGAGGGTTGGCAACGTGTGGATGTTTGAAGGAGAGCAGCTCGGCACAGAACAAACCCTCATGGTTGTCGATGGCCTCATAAACCTGTAGGAGACATTACTCTACAGGTTAATGTGAATGAGTAAATATTACGATGCTCCTTGAGGTCATATGGTAGAAACACTCTATAATCATGCCTGCCATTATCATTAAACCTTGTGTTCTTCTAGATTCTAACAAGAGGACAGAGATTACCTGCTGCAGGTACTGGTTGATAGTGATGTGAGCCATGATTTCCTGCTGTTTAGCAGCCGTTATAACTGAAAACAGAAACCAACCAGGAACTTTAACCTTATGATGATGTCCAGAAGAAAAACAACAATTTCAGACAGATGATTTAATGAACAATTGTTTATAAAAAGAAACGAGGGGCGCTAGTTTTCCTTATATTCAAGACACTGTTCACGATTAACATGAGGAACCTCATCAATATCGATGCCCAGGTTTCTAAACCTCTCCATCTAACGGCTACTAATGAAATACTTGGACAACAATGACAATAAAGCGAAAATATTCTCCGCATAGTAAAGCTATTTAAATGGCATTCGCCATAGAAATAAAGCTGCATTTAAGCCATGATTCGTTATGTAGTCTACAAAATAAAATTCCAAAAAATGAAGAGGAAACTAACCGAGAGCATTTTTCACACGTTTCTCGCTGTCAGTGTGAAGACAAAAGTTTAAATACAACCAATTCCGCAATATTAAAAGAAATCGCTGTACATATCTTAGCACAACCCCGATAGTGCAACAGCTAAATGCTAATTCATTTGCGTTTTAATTCATCCACTCAGATTAAAATTCGCAGTTTTCATGCTTAAAACCTAACATAAACACTAGTATAAATAAAGGGCTTTCCTTTAAAAAGAAAGACAAACAATTAAATACCTTAAAACGTTGTTTATTGAGGAGGGGAAAACATTACATCTCAGGTCGTTCGATAATAAACCCGGACTATTTTCAAATGAGACACACCAGGCACGGTGTCACTCTAAACAACGTCCGGGTCGGCAAAGCCAGCTTCCGGTAGTGTTGCAGAGCAAAGTGATACATTCACTGTACTGTAAAAAAAAAACACGATACTTTACAAACACGATGTATAAACACAGTAAAAAATCAGACTACACTACAAAAATGACTAAAAATATTGCACTACTTAATTACTATACTGTGGATAAAAGTGTACACTAAAAAAATATACTGTATAAATATAAAAGTACACCTTTAAAAAGTCTAACATGCACAAAAATGCATCACTGAACAAAAATATTAAACTACACTATAAAACACTACAGATAACTCAAACACAAGCTACAACTCTACACTGTAAAAACTACAAACTAAATAAGTAAAATAAATAATGAATCTGTTACTAGTGTGCAAACATTTATTTATTAAGTGGTCACTTACAGGCATTTAAAGCTTGCTTTAGGTCAGTGCTGAACTTATTAATTTCAAACAGAGTTAAAGAGTGAAGAGACTTTAGGAAATTTTCAGAAAAATATCTATTCTCATTCACTTCTGTTTTTACTTTTTTACCAAAACCAAAAACATCAGGTGCATTAGACTGATTAAAAACAGATAATTCAGTTCTGAGTTAAAACACAATCAGATTATAAATCAGGGATATTCAGCCCTGTGAACCCTGGCTCTTTAGAAAAAACCTAACTGCGCCTAACATCCAGGTAATTGTTCTGTAATGATAATACTGTCTTTTGATATAAATATATTGATAATGTGACAGACATCTTTGTCATTTTCAATCAATCACCAGTGAAATGTTTGTGAACAAATGAAAAAATGTAAATGTTTACATGTCAGACAAATTGTCCAGATTTACTTCACATCACATAAATACTGTGACAGACAGAAATATTCTAATATTTAATGATCAAGTAACCCTCACAAATATTCTTAGTGTGATGGGGTCTGAATATTTAAATGTTTAATCAGACATTTCAGACCTGACAAAATGTTTTGTTTCATCTTATAAATACTTGTATGAAAAAAATTTTTGTAACAACAATTTTGCAAAGTGAGAAAGGTTAATTTTTAATGACTGATTAATCAGCAACTGAAGCTGTTCATATAAAGATCAACAATGTAACAGTGACAAATCTGAGATTTTTTATGTTAATCATATTCTTTGGTGAAATGTAATTATTTTTTCACATGTTCATAAAGTGACAGAGACCAGAACCTTTATTGATCACCAATACCATGATGAAATATTTGTATTTCTCTTAACTGATGATCAGATGTCTGAATGAGACGACTGTATGAAAGTAATTAGTGTTAGATAAAACAGTGTTAAAGAAGCTGCTCTGTTTCCAGACACTGGGGGGTGTTACAGAGCCACTGCTTCCTCTTCATTGGAGGCACCACCACATGACCAGCACAGAGGCCAGCAGACCAATCAGAGAACTCATTGCAGATGAAGGGGCGGAGTTACATAGGTCTGAGTTGCAGCACTTGAAGGTGAAACTGGACACCTATAAATAATTGATAATATTAGAAATCAATGAAACACAAGGCATTTCGAAGCAGGTGCTACTGTTGGTCTTATATTTTGTATAGCATCTTTCTATGCTTTACAGCACACTCAAAGCACTTTCACACTATTTGGCCATTTACCCATTCACACTCCCAAACCAGGAGCAACTGGGGGTTCAGTGTCTTGCTTAAGGACACGTTGACCCGACGAGCCGGGAATCGAACCACTAATCCTCCGGTTAGGAAACGACCCTCTCGACCTCCTAAGCCACAGCTGCCCACTGTTCAGCTGTACTGTGTTATACAAGGAGCTGTGTCTAGCATTTAGCTTCACTGATATAAATGTGACAATAATAATAAAAAAGTAATGAAGCAGTTTAGATACTGATGAGCTGCTGTCATTCAA
Source organism: Monopterus albus (assembly GCF_001952655.1). Taxonomy (NCBI): domain Eukaryota; kingdom Metazoa; phylum Chordata; class Actinopteri; order Synbranchiformes; family Synbranchidae; genus Monopterus; species Monopterus albus. The sequence goes on from NW_018128095.1 coordinate 228,473, forward strand.
GCAACATCACAACATGTTGTTGCTTCTCATTGGTTTGGTACATTTAGCTCATAACAGGTGCTGTGTTATGAAAGTAGATCCCCACCATAATGTTTAGGGGATCTCTAACCACATTTCAAGCACTACTCAGCAAATCAGCATTTGAGAGCACCTAGACACAGATTTGTAAGTGCAAATACAGATTTGAGAGCATAATCCAGGCCACGCATGCTCTCATTTCTGATTCTGCACTCTTAGATTTCTGTAAGAGCAGAATCAGATTTAATAGAGAGGACAGAATCATGAGTGTGACAAATGATTTGAGTGAGCAGCGAGGATCTTCCCTCACTCTTAAATCTTTTCTTACAAATCTATTTCTCTGCTCTCAAAGTTTGATTTGTAAACTGAAGAGCACTCGTAACCTGTTTTGTGCACTTTCAAAACTTTTGGTGTGGACAGACTTTCACACAAACCCCAGTGGAGAAATCTGAGAGTACACATGAGAAACAAGAGCACACATGACCTGGATTATGCTCTCAAATGCTGATTTGCAAACTGAGTAGGGCTTGAAACGTGGTTAGATATCCACCAAACGTTATGGTGGGGATATATTTCCTTATTGTGCTGCCTGTTCTTCTGACACTAGGCAGAATATTGTCCGAGGAGCTGACTTCACATCCTAATTACTAAATAAGCAGGAAGCAGTCCTTTTGCTTTGTCTCTCTCAGCTCAGTGTTTTCCAGCAAATCTACTGTTTGTTATAAGTGGTCACTTTAGTGATGTGTCTTTGTATGAAGGGGATGGTAAATGGACTGTACAGTGCTTTTCTACCATACCTGGACAAAGTACTTTACAGATTCACCCATCCTCCCGTTCACACACACACCGATGGCAATGGAGCTGCCATGCAAGGCGTTGGCCCGGCCACCAGTTTCAGTGTCTTGTCCAAGCCCAAGATGTGGGCTGGGGAGAACGAGAATCGAACTGCCAACCCTTTTATCAGAGGTCGACCTGCTCTACCCCTGAGCCACAGCCACCCCAGTACAGCAGAGTATTATTTTACCTGGGGGAACATCTGGCCCAGCCGTCCATAGTCGCAGTCTGAATACTTCATACATTGGCGATAGGTCATCCCACCTGCATAACAATGATAGAAAATTAGATTCTGAGCAGAATTGGTGAAGCGCAGCTGCAGTAGCAAATGGGAAATTCTGGGCAGAAAGGGTTTGAGCCAGCAAGAGGCCAAGTTTCCTGTATGGTTACTGTACAGGTATGAAGGTTTACAGGTGTACAGGTAGATGTGTATAGATATAAAGGTGTACAGGTGCAGAGGTACCTCTCTCATAGAGCGTGAGGCAGGCGTCGTCATAACTACAGTCTCGTTCTTTGCTACAGCTGCCTGTGTAATCCTTACAGCTGTAACATCGGATGGCTGATCCTGGAACACAGACACACTCTGTTACTACATCACTACTACATCCACTACTGCTACTGTTACTACTACTGCTACACCCATTTTAAGCTGAAAATTTTTCATCTTGACCTGATGTTTGAATTCTCCTCCGTTTTTGTGTAAGAAATGCAACAATAGTAACACAGCTGTTTTTTTTAACCAAATAACCAACATAAAGTGTGAGCAGGCTGTATTTTACTGAAGCTGATCAGGTTATTGATTATCCCCAAATGATCATCGGCTGCTGGATTTTCAGTATCTTGTGATGTAAAAACAGAAATGGGATGAAAGAGGCCTGTTGTTGTGTAGTGTTTCAGGACAACAGCAGAAATGTACTGACACAGTGAATCAAGCAGCATAAATAGAGCTGTTTAACTGTGTCAGTAACTGAACTGAACCATTTGATCAGTTTAAGCTGTGATCACATGAATATTGTTTTATTCCACATGGCTGAACAGTATGTCTTCTGAAAGGAATACTGGAAAACATTTCTAGGACCATGACCGAGGAGAAAGGCTTTCCATTCATTTCTGTGTTTCACTACTTTTTGGTTTGTAATGTAGAACTGTGAAATAAACAGAGCAGGACACAAACTCACCACAACTCCACTTTGTCATGAATCTCAGTCACATTGTGGTGGTGTGCACATGTTTCCATGGTTACCAAATATATATGTATGTAATACTTTAGCATTTTCTTAAATATTTAGTTTATTTTCTTCATCTTTCTCTCTGAGAGTCTGATGCCTAGGTTGACCCCAATGCTATGTTTGTAAACATGAGGCTACACATAGCAGCTGGTTATCTTAGCTCAGTGGTTCTCAAACATTTTTTGTCATTCCCTACTTAAGAGGGTGGGCGAATTTTCAAGCCCCACTTGTCAAAAAAATAATGAAATCGGCCAATTTTTATGTATTGAAATATCAAATAACACCAAGTTCAAAACAGATAAAATATAAGTGCAACTGTATCGTTTGACAGAGGGATAGTTTTCAATTTTGCAGCACCTGTCTCATCCAGCATAATCAACACCATGTCTACAGCAGCAGGGAGAATGAGCTGCTCAGCAATTGTGTGTGGTTTTATGCACTGTGCAATTCTCTATGCAACTTTGAATGAAGCCATTTGTGCTTTGCTGTTCACTGATGCAGATTTTACCATGCGATTTTCCTGCTGGTGGTATTCTGCCAGCCGAGTGGCTTATTAACGTGACTGGGGTGTGTTGTCTTGATAAGGCTACTGCCTGTCATTTTTTTGTCTGCGCTGAATTGCCAGTTTTTTTTTTTTTTTGTTTGTTTGTTTTTTGTGGTCCATGTAACATATATATGCATTTATGTTATTATGTCCCCTACATAAAGTATTGGCCCTCTGTGTGAAAGTTTCCTTATAATGTTGCGCTGCAGTTAACATGTCGACAGTAAACCGTTATTGTTGCACTATGGTTCCACTTTTTCCCCCGGGCCCAGAACTGATGTTATTTTAATTTACTTGTATTAATGACCCATTTCTAATTTTTTCCGTTCATTGCGCCCCACCTATTTCCCACTAGTGGGACGCGCCCCACACTTTGAAAACCACGGTCTTAGCTTAACATAAAGATGGGGAACAGGGAAACAGCTAGCTTAGCTTAGCTTAGCTTAATGACTGAAAACGAAGGAAACACCTAACCTGACTCTGTCCCAGGGAAACAAAATCTACCAAACAGCACTTATTGAATAACACATTAAATGTTGCTTTTTTTCAATATGAACAAAAACTGAAGTGTAAAAATAGTAAGTTGCTGTTTTATGTGTTTATGTGAGTCAAGGAACAATTTAATGAACAACTCTTGTAAATCCACATTAATTTTTTTTGTAGAGCAGCTGTATGAAAGAATGTACAGTATGTGACCTGTATTTACTTTATCAGGTAACAACAAGTTAAGAGGAAGGTAACAGGAAGTAAAAGGCAAAATAGGAACAAATAGTAAATGCTACAGAGGAGGTGGCTAGTGTTAGCGCTGTCTCTTTAGTTAAGAGACAGTCTAGTGGTCCTAAAATGTCTGTAGTCCAGATGTTAACAGCTGGAAAACAGGTAAGTGTGATACACATGCAACATCAGGCTAAGCTGCGCCAAGCAAAATAAAATGTCAAAAGTAACTGTTTTAGCCACAGAGAAGTCATCAGCTGGTACAGCCACATCACACAGGGGGCGCTATCACCGGAAACCTCAAACCCAGATAAAGACCAAGCAGACAAAAATAAGTTGAACTGGACTTTATGCTTCCGTAAAGCAGTGTGTAGAGGTACTGAGCAGTTTCATCAGATAATCAATATTTAAATAGATTTTTTTTATTGGTGATAACAAACATTTCTAATCCTAAATTTGGTTCTTAATATTTGTTTGATTCTGCTGCTGTTTTTCATATCAAGAATATTAATGATTAAAATGGCACAGAGTTAAATTGACTACAGGCAGTTTTTAATCCTGATTTTTATGGAAGAATCATTTGACAATTTGTAATTTCAGAATTACAAACTGTTTTACATGATAAATTGGTTGTAAATTCACAAAATGAGAAGAATCAAACCTACCAAGTCCAATCAGGGCAGAGCAGATCAGCAAACAGATCCCCAGGGAGCGCTTCATTTTCACCTCAGCACAGCTCGCACATCTGGAATCATTCAGTCCATGGCACAAACATGAAGAGACAAAAAATCTCTGCAAGTGTTTCTGATAAACAACAGTGTGTTTCAGTATACAGCACAGTGCATACTCACCCAGCAACAGCAGCAGCAGTAATCCTGCAGCTCAGCAATAGGCTACTGTTGTTGATGAGGAGAGAGAGTGATGGCTCCAACTGGGATGAGACCAGCTACCACACCTCCTGGGAGGAGCCTATTTCTATGTTGGGAAAAAAGTGTTTTCTATTTCTAATTTAATTTTCATCCCATGAAGTCAGAATGTGGTATGTCCATTTTAATCAGAGTGAGAATTACATTCATCTTTAGTGGCCAGATATGTTTGAACATACAAGGAAGGGGTGTGGGGTGGGGCTCTTCCTGAAGTCCACTGTCATCGCCACTGTTTTCAGTATGTTCAGCTCCAGGTTGTTGCAACCACACCACAGGACCAACTGTTCAACCTCCTGTCTGTAGGCCGACTCGTCACCGTCTCAAATGTGACAGATGACCGTTGTGTTGTCTGCAAACTTCATGGGTTTAACAGAGGCGGGGTCCTCCGAGGTGCAGTCATTGGTGTAGAGGGAGAACAACAGCAGGGAGAGGGCACATCCCTGGCGGGCTCCTGTGCTTATTATCTGGGTGCTGGATGTGGTTTTCCCAAACTTCACCTGCTGCTTCCTGTCTGTCAGAAAGTTGGTGATCCACCGAGAGGTGGGGGCAGGCACAGTGAGCTGGGCCAGTGTGGAGTGGAGGAAGTCTGGGATGATGGTGTTTAATGCCAAGCTGAAGTCCATTTTACTGTGAACAAAGTTTCTAATTTTCTAATTTGCAGTGGTTTTCTGTACCCTCAGAGTCCTGATCATCACCTGGAGAATCAGACATGTTGTGGGGCTCCTCCTCCACTTTGCTCCAGACTGAACTATCTGAACAACTGTTGGATGGGTTGTGATGAAATGTGATTCAGATCATGTTCCTTCAAGGACAAACTGTAATACTTCCGGTGATCCTGTGACTTTTCTTGCAGCTCCGCCATCAGGTCAACATTTTAATGTGTCCAACACTGTGAGAACAATGTCATTCCCATCAGCTTCAGCTGTGCGAGTA
>NW_018128095.1:233726-237411 GCF_001952655.1 Monopterus albus
ACTAAAACACAATAGTTAGATACTGTGTATCAGGGCATGCCGCTATTGACCTGGCACTGATGTGATGATGGTGGATGAGAGACTGTGTACTGTTGTTGATCTCAGTCCAGAAGAAGAAAAGCTGCAGTGTGTCAACCCCAAACGACCCAGAGTCAAACAAAGAGCTTCAGTCTGGAAACAAAGAGCAGAGGAGGCCAGCAGCCAGCTCAAACACAAAGCATAGTGTGTGTTCACAGTTTCGCCACAGTGGTGGTTTGTTTTTCATCATCAGGCCACTCAGCCCACGCTGATTGAACATGCATTTAAATCAGCCACCAGTTGCCTTCCCCTCCACAAACATGGCCATCATCTAGAAATGAGGACAGTATCCACTGGGATGTCAAAGGTCATGACAAGACTCTCAGTTTCCTTTTCAACAGGTTTCTAGTTGTGTTCGCTTCTGCCTGCATCAGTGGTCTGTTATGAATTTCTTAGTTAGCAAACAAAGGTGGTGAGAAGAATTGAACACAAAGCACAAACACTGTTAGCTATGATAAAGTCACTGAATCTGAAGCCATTTTTGGTACAGGGAGCCTGGAAATAACCTGCCAACAGTCCAAATCCCTGGTTTCAGAGAGCAGTTTAAATGAAAACTCTGAGGTTGTTCTCCCCAAAATGAGGGGAACTCTTGAGTTTTCAGTTCCACAAACAGAGATTACTGTAACTCTGAGTCAGTTACCATGGTAACTTACTCCACCAATCTAACCTGCTCACGGTCAGGTTTTCTTCAACCAACCCAGACTTTGTAGCTGTCTCCTCCCTTCTACAAAGTTTACAGATGCTGTTTCATTTCTGTGTTCATGCAGTTCATGCACAGCTCAGTGGTGATGTCAGTGCTCTGCTGACAGCTGATCGGTCCACAGACAGCAGGTCAGCAGGGCTAACAGGTGAGAAGCAGCTGTGATGATAAATGAAACCTTCATTCATCATTTAGCAGCTTCACTGAGTCTTTAGCAGCAGACATTCAGTTTGTGACGAGGGTGAGCATGTTCCTAATGAAAATCTACTATGTTTCTGTTTAAAAGTTGGGAACAAACCAGAAATAGAGTTGATTCCATCAAAAATGTGTCAGTAAAAGTTTTTAGTGTTCAGGATTTTTCAACAGTAAACAAACTAACCCTGAGTTGTTTTGTGTTCTCAGGGTGCCGTGAAACTCATCATGGATCTAGACAGCATCGGTAAGCTTTTCTGGGCTTTATTGCACAACAGACCCTGCTGTATTATTCAGAGCACAAATGAACATTCATCAGAGCCTCAAATTTACAAAAACAAATTTATACCGTGAAGGAGTATTATCACTGAAACACACGAGCTTCAGCAGAAAGCACTTACGTTAAATGTCTGTATTTGTTTATTTCCTGTTTTCTGTCCTGTGTAGAGGGACTGAATGAAATCCGTCCATCCGTCTACAGAGTCGCCATGAAGCTGCTGTCACTGCAGAAACTCTGTCACAGTGAGTCCCATGCTTCTATATTTATATACAGTATTAACCATAAATACCACTGTTGTTGTACAAGTGTAATTTTACTTGTATATGCACTGACACAGTAATACAGTATTAGTTTGAAGTACTGTGTTGGGCTTGTCTCTTGCTGTTTCTATTTTTATGTTCTTTTTTTAAAATTCGATTTTATTTAATAGTTCTATCTGTGTTTGATTCTGAATTCTCTCTGGACAATAAGCGTTTATTTTATTTAACCTTAAATATCCAGAGGTTAAAACACAGTTTGCCCTGGAACAACACATATGCATGTTTCTGACGCTGTCAAAAAAAATCTTCACTAATCACAGCTATGGAGTTCGTTCCTTGTCTGAGTACATTCTGTCTGTATTGTGTTATTGTCGTGGCAAGAGTGAGATACCAACTAAATTAATTCAGACAAACCATTACAATTTAAAGGATCATTTAATATTACAATTATTCTAAATAGAGTAGCATTTAAACAGATAATCTTGTAGTTAGGGAACAGAGAACAGAGATCAGAGAACAGAGACTTTCCTCTTGCAATGGAATAAATAAAGCCTAAAGATTGTCGGAGCACCAGTCAGTCAGGTCAGGTCGTTTGTTATCAGTCCTGAGTCAGTCAGCCCCAGTCAGTCGTCTTCTCCCCAGCCGGCTGGGTCCCCAAAAGGGTACCTCGTCTACTGTTTACTGCAGCATGGTCCTTCTCCTCTCTCTCTCTCTCTCTGGCTCCCTCAGGCTCACTCCTTTAAATAGCTGGACTCTGTCCCCCTTGACGTCTCTGCGACCCCCCTTCTCACTCCATTCCGGGAAGACAGGAAGGTTGACTCCCAATGTTCTGGCACAGAGGGTTCATCTCTGACCATACTAGGCCTTAACTAGGATTCTAAGTATTAATTATATAACCACTTACATAAGCTAATACCAAATAAGGTCTATATGAGCTACATACTGTTCTATCACCTATTTCTTCTGGAATCTGATTTATTATTCACCACTACATTATGTTCCTGTGCACTCTCAAAAGTATTTGCAAAACAAAACAACTGTTAAAAAAAGTTTGAAAATTACATTCAGCGTTCATGCACCTATCCAGATGCTCACACACAGGAAACATTGCTCTAATTAAACACTTAAAAACTTGTCAAAATAAATATAAAATAATATAAAAATATGAGTCGGTGTGACCACGGTGTGTTTGCATTTCAGTGGATGTCGTGTTTGTTCGCCATATCACGACAGCCCTCCAATCAGTGGGCAGAGCAGAGCAGCAGCAGGAGGTGGGGTTGAACAGGGACGAAGTCACCAGGACTCTGAACAGGATGTTTCATAGTGTGTCACAGGAAGTGACCATGTCAGCTCCAGAGGAGATATGCAGTCTTATGTTCAGGCTGTACAACAGGTAAAGAAACAATCATATGCAAAAACATCTGTGTGTTAAAAGTTCAGTCCATAGTAACGTTGATTTATTTGTGTTTGAGGAGTGACACTCATGTTTCTGCTGCTTCTCTTCAAACTGCTCTGGTCGCTCTGTCTGCAGACAACCTGCTAGCAAAATACAGAGGTAAGAACCTTCACCTGCCATCTCAGGCTTCACTGACAAATAGATAAATACTCTATATCACACATTAGTGTGGAAATGAGACTCGAGCCCTGAGGAACCCCACTAGTTGTTCCTGACATGGTCAACATGACAATCATGGAAAAATGTTGCCTGGTCTGATGAAACTCAATTTCTGCTGTGACATTCAGATGGGAGGGTCAGAATTTGGCGTAAACAACATGAAAGCATGGATCCATCCTGCCTTGTATCAACAGGTCATACTGTGGTGTAATGGTGTGCGGAGTATTTTCTTGGTACACTTTGGGCCCCTTAGTACCAACTGAGCATCATTTAAATGCCAATCTTTCTAGCACCTTGTTGAATCTATGCCACAAAGAATTAAGGCCATACTGAAGACAAAAGGGGTCCAGCCTGGTACTAACAAGGTGTACGAATAAAGTGGCTGGTAATTGTAAATGCTACATTTTAATTTGAACTATTTAGTTAAAATTTCCACTCCTCAGTGACTTCAGCTTGGGTGATGGACGAGTCCACCTCTGAGCCCTCAGCCTCTGCTTCCTCATCGGAAGACATGGCGCCGGGATTGAGGAGATCCTCGAAGTATTCCTTCCACCGTCCGA
>NW_018128095.1:237556-244710 GCF_001952655.1 Monopterus albus
AGAGAGAGAGAGAGGCAGAGTGAGGGCTGGATCCAAATTCAGTCTGGTGTTCTGAATTTTCTGGAAAACAATGCACTTTTACAAACCAGTATTTATTAAACACAAATTCTGGAAGTAAACCTCTGATGTTGAGGCTCACTACCACTTGAGGCCGCTAAAGTCTTGATAGGACTAATACAGGGGAAAGTGTGGGGAAAGACAGGGGAAAAACATTTCAGTTAAATCAAGTATTGTATCTGACTCTGGCCCAATATGACAGTGTCAAAGCGTGCTCCCTCATAATAATTTTGTCTTTCTCTGGCTGATGGAAATAATAAGAAAACAATGAAATGCAAATAGTAAGATGGTTTTATGTTCAGAGTATTGTACAATTAATTTCTACCAGAGACCATAAATTAAAACCACCTGATATGATATTGGTCAGGAGTTATAATCTATACTCGAGGGCTACCTGGCACATAGTAGCCTATTTCTGCCCTAAATGGATGGATTTACCTGTGGATCAAACTAAAAGTTAGACTTCATTCACATCTGACAAGTCAATGAAGACATGAATGGACTATAAAAGGATATGAGAGTGCAAGGAGAAGCACTAAGTAGAATCTACAGTACCTGACCCCTTTCAGGATGACTCACACACAAACATCAAGTGTCAGTACCACCACTCAACATTTCGCAAGATGTATTTCAGCATCCTTAACACCCACCTACTCAGCATTCAGTCAACTTGAGTCATATGAACTGCCTGAGAACTCTCACCTACCGTTTTGTTTACAGACAGATTTCAAAACAGAACCACAGAGAGATTTATGACTCTCACCAACAGCATAATTACACACAATGTCAAGACAAAGTTGGATTTACACTGTCCGACAAAATAATTAAACACACAAGTCACTTCATTGTGACACACTGTGTTGCATCAACTTTCAGTTCTCTGCTTAATTGATGGACAACTGCACATCTGGAGCTTCCAAAAAAAAAAAGAAGAATAGGCAATTACAAGAGCAATTCTGCCACATGCAATAATAAACATTATTTTTTGACCTCTCAAACAAAGCTGACTGTACGGTTAAATTCGCAACAGACCATTCACAAACCATTGCCTGTATTTCTGAACAGCACTGCTCTAATAACAGCTCATTCGTTGTCAGATGTACTCAACATTTTCTAATTGTTTTGGGTCCTCTAATACGACTAGCGACTTGTTTGCTGATGGAATTTGCAGCCCTCTTTCGCAAATGAGTCGTTGATTATTCTAATGATCAACTCTCTCAAACACTCACCTCCCCATGACCAAACAAGCAATTTGAGAAATGTTTATGCAAAAAAGAACATTTTAAGAATCTGAAAAGAAACATTCATACAAACAAGCCTCACAGAAGTATGAACAATTTAAGACATGAATACAAAAGTATTCGTGCATGAGGCTCAAAGACTAAGCTGCAAGTAAAAATCAGAAAATGCACTATACAGTGCACAAAAATCACCACAGTGAAGCAAGAAATGCTGTGTAAAGCAGCTAAATGAACAAGAGTGATTCAGCCTTAGAGAGACCAAGCAAAGCAAGACAATAAGTGGAATTGCTAATACAAACATATGTAAGAGCACCCAGTTAACAAATGTGCCTCACGATGTAATAATCATCTAAATATGTCTGTGCTTTTATCAGTTTGTACATAAACATTACTGTTGTTAAGAGCAAATGTTTTTCAAGTAAAGCTGCAACAGCACATGAAAGGCCTATGCATGCCTGCTGCAAAGTTCTTGTAATATGAATGTAGTTTTTTCCATTTAAATAGACTTAAATGTCTCTTATAGCCCTTTTTCCTATAAATATACTGCACCACAAGCAATTGTATTGGTGCCATACAAGTCCAAATGCAGCCACTTTCTTTTGACCACTTATTGTGAGTAAAATGGTATTTTCCAGTGTTGACACCACATCACAATGCTTGTGCAACATGTACGCCTTGCAAAAATGCAGAACCTGTAAAGACACAAAATGATTTGATCTGTCAAAGACTCTCACCACGCTGTGAAAGCTGAGAGACATGATCAGATTTTCCTACGTAGGTGGTGTAAAAAAGAGACAGAGCAAGATGATCGGCTGATCGAGTCAATGTGGGCTTGGGGTGACATTTTCTCCCAGAGTGCAGCTTCCTGCTCAAAACCACACTGGCTCGCCTTGAGAGAAAAGGACAAAACGGTGGACGGACAAACCTACTTGTTAATAGGGTTGCTCATTTCAAGATTTGTCGAAATCTAAAAAATACTGCAGTTTAGATATTCCCTCACAAAACATCCCTAACACGCCTCACTTTTTTTTCCAAAGATCACAGTACTCCCAGGACTACGCGTATGCATGAACACTGATAAACCTGTTTGACTTCAAATGTTTGATCATCACTTCCCTCAGGCTCACCATGTCTGTTTGACACCCTCAGGGTCCACTTGTCTCAGCATTCTGCACCTGTGTAAAGTTTACACACTCATCTAGCCCAAACCCTTCCCCTTCACTCTAAGAGCATTCTCACAATTAAGACAACAATGAGACAGTACAGATAAATTAATAAACCACCATGAGAGGTTGACACTAGCCCTCATCTCCTTCTCCTGCCTCCTAACTATATACACGTCTGTGTCCTGGTGGGTCTCCTTACAGTTGCTGTTTAGTACATGTTGTTATCCATCAAACCTTGAACAAGTCTTTAAGTTTGAAGTATTAAACATTCATTTCTTAAGGGTGAGACTCTTCATTCAAAACAAGACTGATGACTCACAAAAATGTGAAATGACTTTTGCCTAGCCTATATAAGAAACTGCATACGCTGCACCACATACATAATGAATGTAAATATTATATTGATGCCAACAAAAAGTCGTTAAATATACGCTTACTCTTAAAAAACAGGTGTCACACATATCAGTTTGTAAAAAGTCAGGAGCAGAGTGCTGGTTTAGGTGATTATGTGGAGTCCATCATTCAGACATACAAACGCATACCCACACACACACACACACAAACAAACAGAAGGACACGGCCAGAGAGAGGTGCATTCACAATACAGAGATTGTCATCTTTATTTCAAACTAGTTAAATTAACTGTCCCGGATAAGCGGAGGAAAATGGATGGATGGATGGATAGTTAAAATTTATCTTTAAATGGTTATATTTATCTGTCCAAGTGTTTTAAAAGCAGAACCTCAACATTAAGCATGCTCAATAACACCTAACCTTCAGAATACAATACACAGCTTCTGCTAATTGTAATATTATGAGTCGTTCCTTCAGAATAAAATACTGTTTCTTCATGTTTAGCTCTGGTCCGAGTCTCTGAGAACAGTTCAGGATCTGTCAGCAGGTCTGGACTCAGATCTTTACTACAAGACCTCAGTCAGGTAACCACAGACTACACTTACCAGCATGCCTCTTTCCTCCTGCTATCTCTGACATGTATATGTGTTCAGGTTCCTGTTGCGGTGCAGGAGGAAGTAGTTTTTGGTGGCATGGAGGCAGCAGTGAGGTCGTGTTTTGACGGGGTGAGAATCAGTGAGAAATACTTGACTGCAGGTGACAGGGGTCATCATGGGAACACACATTGACTCTGTGTGTTACAGGTGTTGACTCCGACAGCGAGCAAAGAACATGTGTTGTCATGGCTGCAGAGCGAGCCACACCTGTTGCTATGGTTACCCACTCTGTTCCGGCTGTCCATCAGTCAGAATGTCAGTCACACCGTCCGCTGCCACACCTGCAAGACCTTCCCCATCACTGGACTAAGGTGACCTCACATCAGCCAATCAGAGGACAGCTAAAGCATCAGATCAGAACTTCTAATAATTAAGAAGGAGATAAATTAGACTCTACTGGAGTTAACCAGGTTAACCAGGGTACATCTCATTGTTTCCCTCACTTGCATCTTTTCCTTGTGTCTTAGTCCCACCAACATAAGATGCAAGGAAAAGATGCAATGAAAACATGTAAGGAGAGAGGACTCAAGGAAACACATTATTAGTGACATGTTCTTTCCTCAGATCCTTCACTTGAAGCATCCAATCACCAACTGATTTCAGATTAGGGGGCTGTCAGCTCACAAAAACTTCAGCAAATGATGGTTTCGTGTATCTTTGGTCATGGCTTCTCCAGCACCGCCCTGGCTCCTCACTCCTTGTTCCTCTGAGTCGAGACTTGGTGCGTCCTGTGTGTAGAAATGATCTTATAAGAAACATGAGATGTACTCCGAGACTCTGCTGGAGTTCAAGCAGGCTAGAGATGCTAGGCACATTCAAGATGGTCCAGATCTGCACAGAATTGAGAATCAGAGACGGATGCACAATGCATGCCGGCTAGTTTTATGTTTAATTTGATCCAGACTGGCTCTGACGTAACGCCCACATGGGCAACGATATTTTCACAGGATAGAGGTGGATCAACAATATGATGTTTTATAGAAACATATCATTGTATAATCTTGTATAATGGCAGCGATTGTGATTTTATTTGTTAGATCAAACATCTCAACCAATCAGCTCTCAGATCAGGTGAGAGCCAGGTGTTTTCTTTCATGCCCTGAGCTCCTGCAGTCGCTGGAGAGCATCTGTGGTGCCTGGCTCCAAAACCTGCAGCCGCCTTGATCCCACGAGATTATTGTTGCCCACGTGAGCATTACTACAGAGCTAGTCGGGATTAAGTCGGACAGAAGACTAACGGGTACTGTAAATTAACGGGGCATTGTGCGCTGATCGCCGGTGATCGTTTAGGCACAGAGCTGGGTCCCTAAAGGGCAGCCCCACCCACGTGTCTGATGCATAACTTTCTGCGTGTGTGTGTGTGTGTGTGCAGGTATCGCTGCATGAAGTGTGTGAATGTCCATGTGTGTCAGAGCTGCTTCCTGACTGACCGACAGACAAGGAAACACAAAACCCACCATCCAGTGCTCGAGTTCTGCACTCAGGTATGAAAACACAGTTAAACCCACAAGTATAAATACAACACGTAAAAACTAGTGACGGGTCGTTCAGTGCGAATGCTCCGGAGAGTGGGCCTTGAAATCCTGGAAGCATTTAGAGAAACCAGTATCGACACTTGTGTAATGTCTGTGTATGCCTCCAACAGACATAAAAGAATTAGTCCACTCCAACGTGAGTTCTCAGTGTTCGGACTCTTTATTTTCTCGTCTCCATACAGAACAACGTAAACGTAACTTCCTCTCTCTCTGAGGTGTACTACCTTAATACAGCATCTCCTTATGTGTCTCCCAAGAGTGACTGTTAGGGTTAGCCCCCCTCGCCAGGAGGGTGAGGGAGAACTAGGGGTAGGACACAAGATAGCTGACCCAGGTGCTAGTACAAAACAAAGGTTTAATGGGGGAAAACATAAGACAACTCCAACGTAACAACAAAAACAGGGTCCATAATACTTACAACAAAGGAAGGGCAGTGATAACAAAGGAGGGCCAGTGATAACAAAGGAGGGGCAGTGATAACAAAGGAGACTGGGACGAACAGGTACTCAAACAAACTAACGGCAGGAGAGAGGGCAAGTATTGTCCAAGAAGTAAAGCTGCGGAGATGAATCAAAACGTATGCGGTGTTGTGGGAATAGCGTATGTAGTGTTAAAGGAGTCAAGCCAAAACGCACAGTAACTGTCAGCGTAGCATTCCAATAAGACATACATAACACGGTGATGTGTGGGCACGGAGATGGTTAATGTGTGTGTAGTGTAGCGCGTATGTCGTGTAAATGGAGTCAAGCCAAAACGCAACAGTAACTGTCAGCGTAGCATTCCATTGTTACTTACATAAAGCGGCGCTATGTTGAGCTAGGTATCAGTAGTTAATGTTCGCATATGTACGATATGTTGGCAATGTTCCGGCAACGGCGGAGCGTCTGCCAGGGGTTTAAATATGGCGAAGGTAATAATCAATCGGGATGCACCCCAGCTGTGTGCGCCGACAAACCAGCCACCAATCACTGCAACGCAACACAGCTGAGGCGCAGAGCCCACAATCTCCCCCCTTTAAAGATGCTTCGGGTGTCATAACCAATTTCTTATCACAAGCCCTCAATAAGGCTTAAATCATAAATGTCTTAAACAACTGAATTATTTCCTCTCTTCTTCTTTGAACAATTTAACATTCATTTTATCTGTTCTTCTTTGAACAATATAACATTCATTTTATCTGTTCTTCTTTGAACATCCCCACACCCACCCAAAGCTCCTTTCTACCAGTCCAGCTTGACTGGGGCTCTGCTCACTCTGCCAGAACGCATAACAGTCACAGTCCCCTGTGTAGGTGCGAGATTATGTTGTTCTTCTATCTCTTGTGGGTTATCCATGTTCCTGACCTCCCGGTTGGTTTGGTCAGGAGTCATTCCAACAGATGTGAGGTGCTGTGGTGTGGATTGCAGATGGCGCCGGTTCCTCCTATAGCGCTCACCCTGTTCTATCTCCACTATGTAGGACCTTGGAGTGGAGCGAGGCCCCTGAACAACAGCGGGCGTTGTCCACTGTTTCTGTTCATCCAACTTTATGAGCACTGTGTCCCCCTTGCTCAGTGGTGGTAGACTCATTTACTCCATTCCTGTGATTATAGTAGTATGTTTGTTTCTGCTTGGCTGCAGCATCAGCCTGCCTGATCTTATCCTCTTCCGGCCAGTGTGGTTTCAAATTGTGGCGTGGCTCTGTACGCCATCAGTACAACGAGTGGGTCGTCCTGTCGCAGTATAGTTTTTGCTATCTGCACTGCCCGCTGTGCTTGGCCATTGCTCTGAGGGTAATGTGGGCTGGATGTAATCTGACTAAAGTCATATTCCTCACTAAATTCCCTCATCTCTGCTGAAGCTAGCTGAGGCCCATTATCACTCATGAGTACCTCCGGAATGCTGTAACGTGCAAAGGTGGCTTTCAGCTTGGCTATAATGTGGCTACTAGTGGTGTTTGTTAGATTCAGAATCTCGATGAATCTAGAATAATAGTCGGACACCACTAGGTAGTTCTGCTTCTTAAACTCGCATAGATCTATAGCAACTTTCTGCCATGGTCTTGACGGGAGCTCACTGTGCATTAATGGCTCCTTTCTCTGTGTGGTTTTGTGTTCTCTACAGAATGTACATTGGTGTATTAACGTTCCAATATCCTCCGACATTT
>NW_018128095.1:244730-249185 GCF_001952655.1 Monopterus albus
CCTACACTGGACTAGGCCCTGATGCCCATCATGGATTCTCTCCAAGATTATCTTTCTCATTTCCCTGGGAATTACAATGCGGCAGCCTCTAATAACTAAACCATCTATTTCTGATAGTTCTCCCCTCACTTGGTAAAAGTCTCTGACTTCTTCTGGGACCTTCTCAAAATACTCAGGCCACCCATTCCTAATGAAGCCTATGACTATCTGAAGCTGCCTGTCCTTCTCGGTATGTTGTCTTAATTCGGACAGTCAGTGTGGTGTGGCTGGAACCTGGCTCATGACTACGTCAATATGGGCCGCCACCTTCTCATGACAGACCCCGTCCCCATAGCACTGCTCTGGACCCCCAGAGAGCGCATCAGCTACTGCTAGTGTCTTTCCTGGTGTGTGTTCTGCTATGGTGTTAAAACGCATGAACCTCATCAGTAACCTCTGACACCTGACTGGTACACAGTCCAAGTCTTTGTTGTTCATGAGAGGAACCAGTGGTTTGTGATCAGTAACTAGCCTAAAGCTATCAAGTCCATATAGGTATTTGTTGAAACGTTCACAAACCCACACACTGGCCAAGCATTCCTTCTCAATCTGCGTGTACCTTCTCTCTGCATCGCTCAGTCGTCTGGAGCAGCAGGCCACTGGCTTCCATTGGCCCTTGTGTAGTTGCAGCAGGATGCCACCCAGCCCGTAGCTGTTGGCATCAGCTGACACCATGGTGGGCCTGTTGGCATCGTAGAATGTGAGTACTGGAGCTGTGGCTAATGCAGTCTTTACTTTCCTGAATGCTTCACACTGAGCCGGTCCCCACATCCACTCTGTGTTCCCTTTTAGTAGCTCATAAAGTGGGTGAGCTACTGTTGACAGCTCCGCAACAAACTTAGCCAAATAATTGACCATTCCTAATAACCTCTTAAGTTCGGTCACATTTTGTGGTTGCAGAATGTTCTCTATCCCAGTCACTTTACTCGGATGGGCCTTTATGCCCATTTCATCTATGATGTGACCCAGGAAACGGACTTGTCTTTGTTTAAACCTGCATTTTGCCCTATTCAACTTGAGGCCTGCTGCCTCAATGACCTTGAGCACCTTGGCGAGGCATCTTATCATGTAGCTCCACTGTCTCTGCATGAATCAGAACATCATCCATGAAAATTTCTACCCCCTCCAAGCCGGCTAAGGTCTCCGCCATTTTACTCTGGAAAATTTCAGGGGCACTTGTAATTCTGAAAGGGAGGCGGCGGAAAGCGTACTTCCCAAATGGAGTGATGAAAGTAGTGAGCATCCTGCTCTCTTCTTGTAAAGGGATCTGGTAAAATCCACTTGCTGCGTCCAGTGAGGTGATCACTTTTGATCCGGTGAGCCTCGGTAGAATTTCCTCCACGGTGGGCATTTCATACTTTTCTCGTTTCACCGCTCTGTTAAGTTTCCTAAGGTCTGCGCAGATGCGGTCCTCCCTCTTGTTAGGTTTCAGCACCGGCACCATTGCAGCACACCATTCTGTTGGTTGCGTCACCTTTTTGATTATGCCCTCGTTCTCCATTCTCTGTAGCTCCCTTTTCACCAGAGGTACTAATGGCAGGGGTATCCACCTGGCAGTATGTACTGCGTATGGCTGGGCATCCTCTCGTAGCGCTATTCTGACTGGCTCAGTTTTTAGTAGACCACTAGCTCCAAACACTCCGCTGACCTCATCCATTCTCTTTACTATGCCCATTTTCACAGCTTCCTTACGGCCTAGTAAGCAGCTTGTTCCCTCGATCACATACACCTTAAATGCGTGGTTTTTCCCCTTTATAGCGTGTGCTACACGGGAACATGCCCAGGCATTTGAGATTGCCGCCTGGGCTGACGAAGCGGGTGTCTGGGGTTGCTAGCTTTATTTTCGGGCTCATCTTTTGGAACGTCCCCTTATTGATCACTGTGGTGTCAGCTTCCGTGTCAATTTTAAAGGTAACCGTCACATGGTTTATGGGCAAATCTACTGTCCAAGAATCCTCCCGGTTCTGCATTTTTACTGTGCCCAAAAAATGTATCAGTTCTGGTTGCTCACTTGCCACTTCTCTCACTACCTTAGTACAACATTTACCTTCCCAATGTCCTTTCCTGTGGCATTTATTGCACTTACTTTTTAATGCCAGGCACTGTCTCTCCTCTGAGTGTTGTGGTTTACCACACCTTCCACACTCCTCCTTTAAACGGGCTCTTTGGCCACCACAGTCCAATCTTTGTGTCTTTTTTTTGTACCGACTGTCTTTCCCTCTGACAACCTGAACATTTGCCAGCTGTGTATCAGGTCTGCTGGCTTGGAGATTTATGTGTCGCTGTATCTCCTCTGCCTGGCGCACACTTTCAATTACCTGAGTCAGTGTCAGGTCTGCCTTTAGCTGGAGCTGGCGGGAAACCTCTTTATCTGTTATGCCTATCACCAGACGGTCCCTTATATGTTCATCCCTTTTGTCCCCAAACTCGCAGTGTTCCGCCAATTTGTATAGCGCCCTGATGTACTTCTCTGCCGTTTCTCCAGCTTGCTGGCTCTGTTGGTAGAAACATGTCCACTCGTGTATGACGTTACGTCATGGAATAAAGTACTCATCAAACTTTTCCAGAACTTTCTCAAAGTTCTTTGTGTGAGTTTCCTCTGCAAACTCAAACGAGCCAAATATCTTCTCCGCCTCACTGCCCATCGCGTATATCAGCGAACTCACTTGTATTTCGCCATCTTCTTTGTTTAGCTTTGTAGCTAACCGGTAGCGGCTAAAGCTTTGTTTCCACTCCGGCCATTTCGCTGGGCTCTTGAACTTAAATTCACTCAGCGGGTTAAACTTGGCCATGTCCTTCTTTTACTGAACACTGGCTCTTCTGACACCATGTAATGTCTGTGTATGCCTCCAACAGACATAAAAGAATTAGTCCAATCCAACATGAGTTCTCAGTGTTCAGACTCTTTTTCTCGTCTCCATACAGAACAATGTAAACGTAACTTACTCTCTCTCTGAGGTGTATTACCTTAATATAGCATCTCCTTATGTGTCTCCCGAGAGTGACACCCTAAGGTCACCACCTGTCATTACAACTTGTGTCTTTTAGGGCAACAGACGTAACTGATGATCTGTGTGGCTGGTTCAGAAAGTGGTTCGAGTATTGGCGCGATTTATGAATATACAATATTGTGATGACTATGCCAGCCAGCGGGAGGGTTAGTGGCAGCGGCAAGCATTATGCGAATGTGTAAATAGTTAGCGTAATATTGTGGTATAATCCTGAGTCATTGTGTTTTACGGTTCTTGTTATTGTTGTATTTTGAGGGGTTAAAAATGACTGTTGGGTTCATGCTGTGTGTGTTGGGTTGCATCGAGCATTCGATGCTCGAACCTGTTGACTGCTGTTCGATTGGATGTGTTTTTCTCGCTGTATTATTATGCCTGTGTGTGTGGAGAGTTCTGTAGTTGCTGTGACGGAGAAAATAAAGTAAACAGAGAGCTGGCTGACTGTGTGAGTTGAGAACGATGAATTACGCCACTGAAGAGCATTTCAGGGTGAGGGCGCACATGGTGCCAGTAATAGAAGGTGGAGGTGTGATCCTTGAGGGAAGCTGCGCGGTGCATAGAGCCCGCTCGCAACAGTGTTAGTCTTATTGTAGGAGCTAGCACGCCGCTAGCTAGCAGTTGCCCAGTTAGCATTCGCTCCTCTCCTCCGCGCCGGAGGTCGCTACAATTGGTGTCAGAAGGTGGGATTTAACGTCGTTCAGTCAAACGCCACTATGGAGAGGAGCCTAGCTGAGATAGAGAGAGAGGTTTTTGAGAATACTCGCCACCTTGAGCGCTTGAGAACAGGGATGCTACGACGGAGTGAGACACCGGTCCGGGCGGATGGCGCCAGCGTCCCACGGCGAACGCATCCCATGGAGGGCTACCCCCAGCCACCCAGCCCAGCACCGAACCCCGGTACAAACCTCCTGCCCCAGCCAGCAGTCAAGCTGCCCCGTTATAATGGACTGACTCCTCTGGAGCCCTACATTGCTCAAGTGAACCTAGCAGCCCTCCACGCAGGATGGAGCCCCGGAGAGACTGCCACCCGCTTGGCCCTTGCCTTAGAGGGGACCGCGCTACAGGTCCTCCTCGATCTGTCTCCAGAGGAACAGGCTGAGTTACCCTCCCTCATCGCTGCCCTGGACCGCCGTTTCGGCCAGAGAACATCCGCCGAACAGAGTAGAGAAGAGCTGGCTAATCGCCCCCGCCACGAAGGAGAGAGCCTGGGTGCCTTTGCCGCTGACCTACGGCTCTACGTCAGACGAGGATATCCCACGCCGCGAAGGAGAGAGCCTGGGTGCCTTGGCCGCTGACCTACGGCTCTACGTTAGACGAGGATATCCCACCTTCCCGGCGTCGGCACGAAGTGAGTTGAGCCTCCACGCTTTCCTGAGGGGCTTCGCCCCAGAGCGGCTCCCACAGCCAC
>NW_018128095.1:251388-251808 GCF_001952655.1 Monopterus albus
GGGGCCGGCGGCGGGGCTATACTCTCCCAGGAGGGAGAGGCAGGAGAACGGGTGGTGGCCTACTATAGCTGCAGCCTCAGCCGACCAGAGCGAAACTACTGTGTCACCAGACGGGAGCTGTTGGCTGTCATCCTGGCTGTACGGCACTTTAGGCCCTACCTACTGGGTACTAGGTTTGTGTTGAGGACTGACCATGCCAGCCTCACCTGGATGCTGAGTTTCCGCCAGCCAGAGGGGCACGTGGCCCGATGGTTGGAGATACTTCAGGAGTATGACTTTGAGGTTCGGCATCGCCCAGGCCAACAACACACCAACGCAGATGCCCTCTCCAGACGACCATGTGCTGTTGATGAGTGCCGGTATTGCAGTCGTCAGGACGAGCAGGCACTAGGGCTGTCGGCAGCAGCGGCAGGGCCGGAT
>NW_018128095.1:253169-258139 GCF_001952655.1 Monopterus albus
GGCAAGCATTATGCGAATGTGTAAATAGTTAGCGTAATATTGTGGTATAATCCTGAGTCATTGTGTTTTACGGTTCTTGTTATTGTTGTATTTTGAGGGGTTAAAAATGACTGTTGGGTTCATGCTGTGTGTGTTGGGTTGCATCGAGCATTCGATGCTCGAACCTGTTGACTGCTGTTCGATTGGATGTGTTTTTCTCGCTGTATTATTATGCCTGTGTGTGTGGAGAGTTCTGTAGTTGCTGTGACGGAGAAAATAAAGTAAACAGAGAGCTGGCTGACTGTGTGAGTTGAGAACGGTGAATTACGCCACTGAAGAGCATTTCAGGGTGAGGGCGCACATGGTGCCAGTAATAGAAGGTGGAGGTGTGATCCTTGAGGGATTGTAAAGCTGCGCGGTGCATAGAGCCCGGTCGCAACAGTGTTAGTCTTATTGTAGGAGCTAGCACCCCGCTAGCTAGCAGTTGCCCAGTTAGCATTCGCTCCTCTCCTCCGCGCCGGAGGTCGCTACAATATGTACACCGATCAGCCATAACATTATGACCACCTGTCTAATACTGTTGCACAAGCACATTCACTGCCCCTTACCTTGTTAAAACACTACAATATTTTGAGAACAATTGTTTCCGTGTAATTGAGTTATTTAAACAAAGTAATTTATTGAAAAACATTTGACAAGTAGTATTAGATTCCATTGTATCGTTGTGTTTCATACTCATAATACACTAAACAAAAATAGAAATGTTATTTTTATGAATGAATACCTGAACAATACATGAAATGCATTTATTAAGATGTGCACATGAAGCCTCCAGAAATGAACCTTTTTGTGAACCATTTGCCTAGAAGGCTTCAGGGCTTCAAGAAGCTTCATCTCACCATCACTATTAAAAACACACAGGTAAAAATATAGAAAGGTAAAACATGAAGGGTACATTTTACAAATAGATAAAATTATGGACCATCCAGTGCTGGAGTTCTCCACTCAGGTACAGACACCCAGGTAGAAAATGTACAGAAAGACATGGAATTGCACATAGTGAAAAGAGAGACAGGCACAAAGACATACAGGTAAAATGAGAGACAGCTACAAGTACACAAACGTTTTACATGTCCAGATTTAGTTTCTAATTGTTGGATTGTGTCTATCAGCCCACCTGGAGGGAGTCTCTATCCTCATTAGTGCACAGCGCTCGTCATGCCCTGTTACCACGGCGATACGTTCAGAGAGAAGCCGATAGGAGGAAGGTCCTGATGTGGGTGGAGTCAGGGCAGTCTCCAAACAGGTGAGCCAGGTGTGGATTCACTGTCAAAATGTTTCACAGAAAGATGTCACAGCTGGAATAAAGACTGTTAAAACACCAGTTCTTGCCTAAATGTACTTGTTATACATCTTTATTAAAGATGTATAAGCAACAAGCAACTTTTTCTAGTTAAACTACTTTTTACCATTTTACACATCCTACCTGGTGAAGAAAGCCCAGCAAAGGCTCTTCTTCCTCAGGAAGCTGAAACGCGCTGGTCTCTCCTCTCAGCTGCTCACAAACTTCTACAGAGTGACAGTAGAAAGCATCCTCTGTCTCAGTGCGACAGTGTGTTATGGGAGCTGCACTGCACAGGGCAGAAAGGACTTGACCCGGGTGGTGAGAACAGCTCAGGGCATCGTAGGGAGTCCTCTTCTGGATCTGGACTCACTATACACTGACCGGATCCAGAGGAGGGCCAGACGGATTGCTGCAGACCCCACCCACTCAGGCAACAGTCTGTTTGTCCCTCTTCCCTCCAGGAAAAGTTACAGGAATATAAAGACTAAAACAAACAGACTGAGCCACAGCTTCTTCCCCAGAGCTGTGAAATCAATCACCCCCCTAACCCCTAGTTACACACACACAACCTCCCCCCTATGGACAGACACAGAACACTGGACCTCACACCTCTTCCTAAAGACTGAGATTTGGACTGAGCTGCACTTTATAATGTTACTACACTCTGTTGCTGCAAACATGTTGCTGACCTGATTAGGTCCCATACATCCTTCTTGATTTGTTCATATTTTATATTGACTTAAACAATTGTTGTATTATTTATGTAAATAATGTGTCTTTTAAGCCGAGAGCTTGACTTGACTCAACTCCTAAAGCAATATTTGTGAATTTATTTTGTAGATTTGTAGAACAAATATAAGGGGAAAAACATTTTTTTTAAATTAGACACAGACATGAAATGATATATTTTACTAAAACACCTTCTTACTCAAGTCTTTTTTAAGTGTAGTTGTGTTTTTATTTTTACACACTCATTAAACATTGTTTCTCAGTGCTCCACCCCCTTCTGATGCCTCAACACAGCTGGCTGACTCAGCTGTCTGTCACAGCCCCTCCTCTAATGGAGATATTTCCCATGATGCTTCAGCACGCCCTCCTTCCTGCTTGTCATCTTCTAAAGCTCTGCAGACTGAGGAGGAGATGCCGACTCAGCAGGTGAGCTTTGACCTCTGATGACCTCACTGTAGAGTCTAAATTTTTATGGCAACTGTACACAATAATAAAAAAAACATTTTAATCTCAATTAATTTGTGCGCTGCTGAGCAGGCGTCAGCGCTGCTGACTGAAGTCAGAGATCTGCAGAGGGACAAATGGTGAGACTGGAGAACAATCAGTCACACACAGATTTATTGTTCACCACTTTCATGTTTGTTTATTTGTTTTTCCCTCTTCAGGCTGTTGGAGCAGGAGCTGCAAGCGTGGAGGCTCACTGTCCAATCGGAGCAGGGTATCCTGGAGGACAGGTGCTCAGAAATGGAGGTTACCGTGGAAACGCTGAGACAACACAACCAGCATCTGCAGGGAATGCTCACACAGGTCAGCACAGTCACACCTTAACAGTGTCACCTCGTGTGGCTGAGAGAATCCAAGCTGCTCTATAATGATTAAAGTGCGTTTTGTCAGCATCAGAGGCTGGAGTCACAGGAGGCAGAGTCACACAGCTTTATATTTGTGGTCTGTGGTGTAAGATGATGAGAGAGAGTGAAATTGGCAGGGCAGAACATGAAAACAAGCAGAGACTCAAAGCGATGTCGAAAACATGACAAATGACCATAAACTGTGGCGTGTCTCAGTTTTGTGGCCTGGTAGCCTTGTTTACCTGAAGCTACACTTTAAACCTCATGTTCACCACAGCCACCATTAATCAATGAACCTCAGCACTGATAAATGCTCCAGGTCTTTACAAAATAAGAATCAGTTCCAACCAGGTGTTGTGGGCCATCCTGTCTGAATTTAGTTGTTGCTCTTTCCTCCTTAAGGCTTTGAACAAGATGGAGGCTCAACAACAAGCCCACAACACGCCACATGATGTCAACACAGAGAGCACAGAGAGAGAAAACATCACACCAACACAGAGAAACACTGAAGAAGAAGAAGAGGAGGAGGAGGAGGAAGTGTTTATGAACACAGAGGATGAGTGGAGTGAGAATGGAGAACAA
Organism: Monopterus albus; assembly: GCF_001952655.1. Lineage (NCBI taxonomy): Eukaryota > Metazoa > Chordata > Actinopteri > Synbranchiformes > Synbranchidae > Monopterus > Monopterus albus. The sequence goes on from NW_018128095.1 coordinate 256,653, forward strand.
ACTCCATCTCCCACATTCCACCAGGAGACACCTCCGTCACATGACATCCACTATGAGGAAGAGGGGTCTGCAGGTGACAGATGTCTCTGTTGTCCAGTAGAACAAGAGAATAGACCAGAGGAAGTAAGGCCACAGGGACAAGAGGCTTATCTGTCTGAAGAAGAGGAGTATTGTGGGACATGTAGTCCAGAGGAGCTGCTGCAGGAAACAGTTGACAAACTGAAGAAGGTGATGGAGGCCGACAGGTGGACAGAGAGATGGACAGGTGAGCCAGTCCCACTTGTCACCATATTTCTTTATTAAATTATCTACTTTTTTAATGATACTGACTTTTATTGGCCAAGTATGTTACACACAAGGAGTTTGTCTCCGGTACAGAACCAGGGCAGCCATCTGTGGCACCAACTCAAACACACACACAGACCGCTGGTGGCACTGTCCCTGCAAAGTGCTTCTCTGGGAGCAACTTGCTCAAGGACACTTCGAAATGTGGACTGGGGAGAATGAGAATCAAACCACCGATCTTCCGGTTGGGAGCCACAGCTGCCCCATTCTTATTACTAATCTCAATAATAATTTATTATAAATTATGTATAAAATATGTAGGTATTATTTATTGCTTTTTACACACCTTTCTTTATTAAAAATCTGCTTTTGTTTTCAAAACGTTTAAATCTTTTCTTTTAAAAAGATTATGTTAAAGCTACTGTCGCAGTTTAGTTAAGATTTTACAAATATGAAGTTCTCCATATTTTCTCTTTGTACTAACTGACAAATAATTTTGAAGTTTTTCATTGTCTGTCTACAGGTGACAGGAAAAGGGTTGAGCTTCTAGAGGCAGCAGACCATGTGGGAGACTCGATACATCAGCTGGTGGATGCCGTGAGGACAAGCACACACTGACCAGAGGAAATATTATTCAGGTTATAAAAACTGTTTATTCAACCTTAACTTATTTAAATAAGCACAAGTGTAAAGGTAGAAAATGTTCTGATGTTAGCAACAGGAAATATTAACAAACAGTAACAACAGCACCTGTAAAAAAAAAAAAAAAAAATAACAAAGGGCCTCACAGGCCGTCTCACCAGACACACAGGCCTCGGATGTTTAGTGCTACAAAAACATGAAGATGCCAAAATTTGAATAAAATCATTTAATTACACTCAACTCTGATTTTCCTTCTGTGTGCATGTGATGTACTGTATGGCACAGTTACAAAACAAATCGATGTTTTATGTTTATGTATGAAAGAAATGTATGTATAATGAAATAACAAAATTGAATCCAGTCATTTTAATTATAAAGAGTGTCTTTACTTAAATTTTTGAGTTTCATTTTTATTTACTATTGGGTTAAATTAATACAATTATATTTGATGTATAGAAAATTTTCAAAATTTTATTTACATAATGTATAACAAACTAAAAGTGACATATGACAAAATAGTTTTAAAACACACTGTGTCAAAATATAAATGTTCACTTTTA
>NW_018128095.1:258258-262930 GCF_001952655.1 Monopterus albus
GATTTTTTTTTTCATTTATAAAAAAGTAATGTAAAAATGGCATTTTTTATTAATTAGATGATTTTATTTTAATATTGGCATCACTAGATGTCCATAACAAGCAGCCTGGTTTATAAACTGACCTGAAATTTATGCATGAAAGTCAGCGACAAAATATTTGAGAGAGCACAGACCAAATTTCGAGCACTACTGGGTCTGCACGTCCACATCTGAGAGCACGGAGGTCCAGATCTGTAAAACCAGAACTAGATCTGAGTGTGAAATTGGGCTGCGTACTTGACAGCCAATGGGTTTTTATTTTAAAATGAGGAAACCAAAATCAAAAAACGAACTGTTTCCTACAAAAATAGAAAAAAGGTAATTTTTTTGTTTTGATAATAAACTATGGAAAATTAAATAAATGGGCCTTATCTGATTTTGTTTGATATCTTTTAAATGCAAATCACAAATCAATTCATGATTAATGTGGTGCACAGTGCACATGTCCCCGTCTGTTCTGCTGTGGTTTCTGCGCTGCACCTTGTGTGTGTGTATTGTTGTGTAAAATTGCCACCACACTATGTAGCAAAACTCCACCCTTGTTCCAACTGGCAGACACACAGAAATGAAGAGAATACACATAGGCTGCTTTAATTCCTGATTTCCATCTAAAATATATAAAACAAAATCAGATAACAGTCATTGATTTTGTTTTACATGTTTTATCAAAACAAAAAATTACCTGTTTTCCATTTTTGTTTCCCGATTTCTAAATGGCAACTGGAAAACAGTTCATTTTCTGATTTTAGGTTTCTCATTTCAAAACAAAAATCCATTACCTGTTAAGGACATGGACCAAAATCACCCTCGTGTGCACTCAATTCTTTAAGTGCTCAAAAGGTGGTGCTATTTGAGTTTGGTGGGCTGCTGCTCATGCATATCTAACTCTCATTTGGTTTGTGCTTTCAAATATTTTGTTAATAACTTTCCATAGCAACCTGCAACCAGGGTTTTCCCTACCACAGAAAGCATTTTTGCAGCACCTAAGCTGAATGAACATAAACATATCAGAAATAATGTAAAAATGACAGTGAGTTATATGCACTGAAAAATCAGATAAGTGACTTGATCTCAACCTGAAATGGAAGCTGTCAACAGGAATGACCTGTCAATTACAAATAAGTGTTTGGACGGATGATTGTGCAGTTGGTGTGTAGCAGCATCACCAAGCTAATCGAACAGCTGACTAGATAATTCTCTGTACCATCAACTAGGGACGGTAGCTACAGCCATCCGTAATGTTAGCCTCCACAGAGAATACATGAAGTATAGCTGTTTTGTTAGGGACCAATTCCTGTGAACTGTATCAACAGACATGTATCAACTGCTAATGAAACTAATTTAATGAACTAGATTACGTTAATCAGGGAAGCATTTTATTTGAGCTTACACCAAGTTATCTGGAAACGTTCGTGTCTAATGCCTGGTAGCTGTATAAATTAGGCGTGTTCACCTGTAATGTTCAAAATGCAGCTGAAAATTAAGATCAGGGTGTTTAGAAAAAACATGGTTTTGTCCTTAAGATTATTACGCATGTATAAAACAGGTGCTGACCGCTTCAAACACCACCACCTGTGAACACGGCCATTCTGCTCCTACACTTGTAGGGTATGCGGCCTTCCCCACTACTGTCCTCCCAGACAGAAACCTTTTTCTCCCCATTTCAAGCAGTGTAAACTTCAGTAGTCAAAAACGGTGATGCAGGTCTTCATCTAACCAAGTCAGTGCCTAAGCTATCTGAAAGCCTAGGAAAAACCCTGGCAACATTACTGATTCATGATCAGATCGATCACGTTTAATGATCAAATCAAATAATTTAACTGTTAATAACAAGTGAAGGAATCTTTTATTTTCAAAGCTTATGAACGAGGCTGTTACCTGACCAGGTGTCCTGGTACCAGTACAGGTGTATCACTACCTTCGCACCCTCTCAAGGCAGCGCCCCCTCCGAGCCCTGCCCTGGGGGGGTAAAGGGGGGTGAGGCGGGACTGGGGAGTCCAGAGAGCCAGGATCTCTCCTTCCAGGTCCAGCGCCTCGCAGGCCTTCCCTCCTGGACAGTGAGGGTGTGGCCTGTGCCCTGGTTCTTCTTGTGGTGGGTGGGGGACCTGTCCTCTCCTTCCTCCTCCCCTTTCCCCTCTCTGATCTGCAAAGACATGGGGATGGGGGTTTAGCTGTTCGACCCCTCTGCCTGACTGTGTCTTGTTTGTCAGTCTGCCCCGACTCCCTACTGAGTGTGCTCAAGTGGAGGCTGCTGGCATGGCTGGAGGGGTGGTGTGCTGACTTGTGACCTTTGGCCCTGGGGGACCCTGTGGGCCCCTCCCCAAGTGGTCTGTCAGTGTTCAGGTCTGGACTCAGACTTCGAAATAGCTGACGGATGTAGGGTGGTGGTGGCGAGCTGGAGGGGGCGGGGCCTCTGCACCACAGAAAGTGTTTGGGGGGGGTCTTCAGGATCCTCTTGGTGTCAGGATCGTAGAACCTGACAGGAAGTCGTTTGTATTTGACATTTAACCCCTGCAGATCTAGTGGACGCCTCTTCCTCCTGCAGCGTTTGGAGGTGGAGCCTGCTACTGGTGTGCTGATAGAGGTGGGGGCTAAGGGAGAGCAGAGCAGGTAGACCAAGGAGGAGCGAGGCTGCACAGGTGTAATGATGTTGGAGTACGACGAAGGAAGGCAGCGCCATGTCTGCACTTCAGGTGTCCTCTCTGCTGCTTCCTGATTGACTGCACAGACCTTGGTGGGCGTGGCCTTTTGGACATGTGGACGGACAGCCGGAATGACCAATGGTTTGGTCTGAGTGCTGTGACTGACTTTCACCACCTGAGGAAACAGACACAGGTGTTTGTTTTGATGTTCTGGTGTTTTTCAGGAACACTGGGTAAATTCTAATTCCCTTGACTGCATCCACATTTCCCCCACTTGTGTCTTAGCTCCACCCATATAAGATGCAAAGAGAGAGGAATCATGGGAAAACGTTTTTAGAAACAGGACACGCCTGAGCCATAATCTGAGGTGTCCAATCACCAGCTGCTTTTCAATAAAGGGGCGTGTCACTCCATAAAATTTAATTAAGTTTACACTTTAAACATAGCACAGTTGATCCAAAGTCATGGCTATATCCACCACTGAGGTCACTGTGGTCGTGGTCTCTGCATCAAACAACCTAGTGAAGATAAAATGTGATGAAACTCATTCAGTGTAAAGGCTCTATTCTATTATAAAGCCACGTCCGGTTCTTTCAAACCAGGAACTCAGTGAGACGAAGCGGACAACTTGAATATATAAAAAAATATAACCGTGCTGGTTTATTCAAGGAGTCACAGGCAAGAATTAACATTACACGTCCAGGCATCTTCCACCCCCAAAACTGCTCGCAGGCAGCCCGGAAGATGAAAACCCCCCGAACCTAATAGCCTATACAATTTAATCACATGGTTGGGCTAGCCCCATCCTACGCAGGCAACGTCAATCCGTGACGTCACCTGATATGCCAGCTTGGCAGCTGACCAGAGCAGTAGTCAAAACATGAAGAAAATAATGTGTGTGAATGTTGATTATGTGGTGTGTATCTAAAAACATACAGGACATTCAGGGACATGTCCGAACAGTAAGCCTCGGAAAATGTTATGATTAAGATTACGGCTGAGCATATCATGCTACTAGCAATATTCATCTGCACTCTTCAATCTAGTGACCTTGGCCTAGATGCAGCCTGCAGAACTCATGACAATGAACTGAGCATTTAACAGCCTGAGCAAGACATCCTGGCTACACTAACATTTTCTAATACAACAGATCTCTAATCAATATCTATCTAACTAAGAAATAACCTAACAAGTGTTTAAGGGAATTTAGAACTGCAGTGTTATCACAGGAGATGGACAGACGGTTTATAGATGGTGTGACACTAGCACTGATGCCCAGTACCTTGTCTCCAAAAAAATTAAGAAAGGCCTCATAATCTAAGGTTTAGAGATTTAAGGGGGTGATGGAGTTTAAAGATACAGTCAGTGATTCTAATTCCTTACACATTTTGTCATATTCAACTAAATTTTACTCACATTTCTCTGCCTGGCCTGGTTTGTGTGCTGCACAAACCCCAGGTGGCGGTGTGCTGTGCCCCCTCATTCTTCAGTTATGTAGGCTAATCTTTGTGGTAACATTACTTTGGCCAATTGGGCATTATCCGTGTCACATTAGCCTGTTTGCTAATTCAGCTTTTCCTGGAACATTCAGCTAAATTGCTAGTTTGCAAATGTATGCTGTTGTTCTAAATTCAGCTAGAGCAACTGGAGATTGTTAGAAAATAAAAGTTGAGTCTGTAGCTGGTTCGCTACATTGTGCCCCAGTTGCTAGTAATCTGCCACATCTGCTTTGGCATCATTGCTGTGTTACTGCGTGCTCATGAATTGTGAGTGACGTGGTTACAAGCTCCTAACTGAAGCACCTTGTGGATTGTGTACATGGTGATCAAAATGTAGTTAATGTAGTAAAAGATATCGTATCAAACATGTCTTTTTTTCATATATATATTTATATAGGACTAATAATTCTTAATGACGAATGTTCCACACAAACTGAAGTTAGTCACGGCGTTCCACAGGGCTCTGTGTTAGGTCCAATTCTCTTCACTTTA